>NC_141042.1:36652500-36815000 GCF_052040795.2 Danio rerio
TGCCTGGGCCTGATTCGGAGTACACACACTTGTCAAATGAACCCGGAAAAACGCACCTGGGCACGGTTTGGATAGCATAGTGTGGAGTAAACCCCCAACTGCTCCCTGGCGAATTCAGTGTGTGTTCAGTGTGTCCCCAGTATGTGTTTATGGGTGTGAGTTGCTTTGTACAAAAACATCTGATAAACACTTAAATGTTAATTTTAAAAGAGAAAAATTGGCGTCAAAAGTGGGATTGCAAATGTGATGAGTGTCCACACAAACATTGGTATTTTCAAAACTACTTTTTCCTACGTGGTTTTGCCCTGTGCCCACATGAAAACTCAGTGTCAGATGACTGAAACCAAAACTATCTAAAATATGTGGCCAGAATAAGGACTTTCCAAAACTCCGGGTACTGTCTGTTCACGTGGACGCTAAAATCAGAGTTTTTGCCTCATGACATCAGCGTGTGCTGTTTCCCTCTTTCTGAATGGCCAACACAGCTGCGGCAATGTGGAAAATGCAAATCAGGCAAAATTACGCTCATTCGTCGCAAATGCAAACACTTTACATATTTCGTGTCATTTGCCCACGGGGTGGTAATCTGCCTCTGTTCTCACATTTGCAATGATTTGTATGCAATTTACCCATGCAAATAATTCATTCCCTATTTGGTGTGAACTCTTGACGTGAAGTGTCATTATCGCCCCCTGTTGGTTCGGCTTGCTCTATATACAGTTGAAGTCAGAATTATTAGCCCCCCTGAAATGTTAGACAGCTTGTTTATTTTTTCTCCAATTTCTGTTTATTGGAGAGAAGATTTTTTTACACATAACTAAACATAATAGTTTTAATAACTCATCTCTAATAACTAATTTATTTTATCTTTGCCATGATGACAGTAAATAGTATTTTACTAGATATTTTTCAAGACACTTTTATACAGCTTAAAGAGACATTTAAAGGCTTAACTAGGTTAATTAGGGTAACTAGGCAGGTTAGGGTAATTAGGCAAGTTATTGTATAACAGTGGTTTGTTCTGTAGATTTTTGAGAAAAAATATAGCTAAAAGGGGTTAATAATTTTGTCTCAAAAATGTTGATTAAAAAATTAAGAACTGCTTTTATTCTAGCCGAAATAAAACAAAGAAGAGTTTCTCTAGAAGAAAGAATATTAACATACATACTGTGAAAATTTCCTTGCTCTGCTAAACATCAGTTGGAAAATATTAAAAAAATAAGAAAAAATTGGAAGGGGGCTAATAATTCTGACTTCAACCGTACATGCATTAGAGTGTATTTTTGCATTTTCATGTGAATGGAGATTTTTTTTTTAAACGAAAGCAGGGAAAAACCCATTTATAAAAATACCCATGTATATGTGGACATGGCCTAAATCTAAGAGGGAGAGTTTGGTCCCTGCTCAAAGTGTGTCCATGGGTGTGAGTTGATTTGGATAAAACTGTTCGCTAACTGCTCAAATGTAAAAAAATGCATCTAAAACAAGATTGCACATGTGATGATCCAGTAACTCTAGAAATAAGAGTTTGTTCTGTCTCCCAAACTTTTTTCTTTCATTCAGTGCATTCCAAAGCAGTCTTTCATTTGCAAAACCCATTTTCAAGACATTCAAGCCGAAATACATTCATACCATCTTGTGTCTAACATTGTACTTATCTTCCGGTGTGATTCTCCATTCTGAATTATGATCCAACCACTCTGAAAGTACATGCTCCATAAATATCGGTGCTGTGCTATCTATATTTGAAGAACCATATTGAGGGGAGCGTCTTCAAACAAATGTCTGAACCAAGCCAACAGTAGCCAAGCAGCATCTCTCTTCGTTTATTTGGTTTTGCTAACATTATTATCTATAGCTTCCTTACGAGCTTGTAAACACTTCTCCGGGGCTGTCACACATCCAGCCACAGTTCCTCATAAGTCAACATTTGGTGAGCAAAAACAACCTGTAGGGTTTTTGTCACCTGCCAGTGCTTAATGTGGTCGTGACCCTGGAGTCCTCTGTCTGAGCCAAAGACTGATGAGCTTCACAATAATAGATCCGCCTTATGACCACTAGGGGTCATTTTTTGCATCCACTCGAAAGGTCAGGTGTGTTGACAGCGCTCATAAAAAGAAATAGACGAGGTATTTGACAATGGGCTGACCCGGCATTGATCAGAGTTGGAGTGCCTCTACCTGAGTGAAATGGAGAATCGCTGCAGACTGAGGCTACAGCGTTGGACGTGTGACATGGGGGATGACATTTCCAGTGACATTTTCTCTACCTCTATTCTCCACCCAACACGGTGACATTAACTTTTATGATGGTGGAGAACTTACAAAAGTAGCACCATTAGAAGGAAATTTGTAACTGGATAGAGATCAAAGCGAGGAAGAAATTTGTGGCTTTTTCCGTTTAACACAATAGGTCTAGTTTGACAAATGTTAATGCAGCCAATTTTCTTTTAACAACAAAAGGCGGCAACAAGCTCCTTAAAAAAGATCACTTTTTTTAGAGATTTTTGTTACACTTCAGAAAGCTATATGTTGCATCCAGAGGTGTGTTCTCCTTGCCTTGTGCATTCTCTCTACTTTTTTCCCTTTCATTTCACAGAAGGTTCCACCTCAACTTTGCACCCATTGTTCTCTGGGATTGGCTGCAGACCATCGGGCATTTCAAGAAAAGACTTGGATGAGGGTGGAATGTGAGAAGCAAGACTATTGGCATTCTTTGAGGTGTTGTTAAAAACAAAATTACTTAAATGTTATCGTTGTGTGTTTCCCGAGTCACCTTCTTTTTGTGTGTTCCAATTCCCATTTTTATTCATTCATTTTGCTTCGGCTTACTCTCACATTTATATTTCAGAGGTCGCCACAGCGCAATAAACCGGCAACTGTTCTGCTATAAATTTTATGCAGCAGATGCCCTTCCACATGTAACCCAGTAGTGGGAAACACCCGTACACTCTCACATTCACAGTCATACACAACAGCCAATTCAGTTCCATCCAATTTACCTATAGCTCATGTGTTTGGACTGTGGGGGAAACACCCAGAGGAAACCCACGAATGTTCTCTCCGTGTTGGCGTCAACACTGACAGAACATTCATGGGTTTCCTCCAGGTGCTCCTGTTTCCCCCACAGTCCAAACTGAGACTCGAATCGGTGACCTTCTTGTTGTGAGTAGCGATGGGTTGTTTTTGAACGATATGTTCATTTTGAACAAATCTTTTGTATGACTTGAGAACAATGAGTTCTCTCAGGGAGTAAGTTGTTCATTCATCAAATGGTGGAGTAGATTAGTTCCTTTTTCGAGTCTTCTATCAGGTTTGAGTCATTCGTTCATCACATGAAAGACAGAAGCCAGTTATATGCAGTCAGAACCGGAGAATTATTTGATCCGTTCATTTCTTGGGTCTTCGATTTGAATCGTTCTTACAGTATATCAGGTGAAAGACAGAAGCCAGTCATAAATGCATTTAGAGGCAGAAAAAGATTTGATCCGCTCATTTATCGAGTCCTCGGGTTTGAGTCATCTCTCTTTACATGCTGTCACATGATAAACGAACAACTAAAAAACAGAAGACTCAAAAGGTAAACAAATCATGGCTTATTTCGGTCCTGACTGTGTTTATTGGTTAAGCTTAAATGGCGCTGTCTGTCTGTAGTGAACGAACCACTCAAAGTTGAAGACCTGTCAGAGGAGGTGAGCTGACAGTTATAGACAAAACAACAGGTGAACAAAAAAATTATTATTTCCTCTTTCTCATAGCATTCAAGTTTTGATTTGTTTGTAGTGTGATGAACGTTTGGTGTAGCAGTAGATGAGTGTGAAAGCAACACGTAACATTGTAATAATATATTGGCAAATTAAACCAAATGACTCGAAAAAGATTTGTTAATCTTAATGAACAAGACTCAAAGGTATGAGTCAGTAAAATGATCAGAACTTCCCATCTCTAGCTCTGAGGCAACAGTGCCAACCGTATTCATATATTTGCATTTTCTTTTCGAGTTGTAAATAATGTAAATATTGTAAATACTGATAGTGATCTGCTTTTTTTAAAATTTTATCTCCAGAATTAGATAAGGCAGGGAGCGAGTGAGGAATTGTGTTCTTATTTCTGATACTTTGTTAGAATAATTTAATTTCAATTTGAGTTTATTAAGTGGTAATTGTTGTTATTTAATGTTTTTTTGTTGTTGTTGTTGTTGTTGTTGTTGGTGGTACACTCCGAGGTAAGACTTTCATTTTTTTTAGATTGATTAATGAACAGAACTAATTTCAAGGGCTTTTATTGATCCATTTGGTTCCTATTGAAAACTTTTATTAGTTCCCTTGATTTAAATTTATTTTCTTTTAGGCGTAGTCTATTTATTTATCCGAGATGAACCCCCAACTTATCCAGTACATATTTTACACAGTGAATGCCCTTCCACCTGCAACCCATCTCTGGGAAACATCCATACACACTCATACACTATGGACTATGTCTTTGAACTGTGGGGGAAACCAAAGCACCTGGAGGAAACCCATGCAAACGCAGGGAGAACATGCAAACTCAACACAGAAATGTCAACTGACCCAGCCGAGGCTTAAACCAGTGACCTTCTTGCTATGAGTCGACAGCACTACCTACAGCGCCACTGAGTCGCGTTTCTTTGATTTATTTATGTTATTTCATTGACTCCCCCCTCCCCCCAGACAAGGGTAATAACAACATAACACTTCTAAAATTTAGTTTTCAATAACACCGCAGAGAATGCCAGGTGTCACTTCTTTTCAAAAGATGCCCTTGTCTCCACTCCCAATCCCAGGACATGTAAGGTGCATAATTAGGGTGGAGCCTCCTGTAAAAAACGAGGGAATGTGAGAATGCACAAGAGAGAGACACACACAAACCTCCAAAGGCAACATATGCAGTAACTTCTGTGAAAAACAGACCAGAACTTAAGTCACAATTCACTGAAGAAATGAGCCTTAAGCCATAATTCACTCGGATGAACCAAAGCAGCTTCACATAACCGAAGAACCCTGGAGTAAAATACCCGCTTTTTCAATATATGCGTGCACAAATGCAATCCAAGAGTTTATGGAGCTTTACAACATGACAGGAGAAATACTTTCGTTCTATAGAAAGAGTACAACGGAAATCCTTCTTACTTTATATTTGCTGACAGAATGACATACTGGTTGTAAGTGGTTTCGGAAATGAGTAAATGGCTATTCCAGGTGAAATTCTTCCTACGACACAGTGGCATTGATCGGCCTGATGGTGTTTGTTTATTTCACATGGCACGTTGGTAACCATCCCATTAACGATGAACTATCACCTGAAGTAATTGCCCTATCAACCACCCGTTTCAGACATTCGCACACAGAATCTGCCACTGCCAGCTGGGTTTTGACCCACTAGTTCTATTAAAAGTCAGGATTACCTGCGTACATCTGAACTTTAAATCACAAGGCTCTGTGATCCCAATCAACCCTTGACTCTTAATTAAAAGCGCTAGATAAATCAGGGTTGGATTTCTGAAGACTGAGAGAAAAGAACACAAGCATTGACCGCAGCTGTGCCTCGTGACTCAAGGCTCTGACAAATGTCTCCGTCAACAAATCTAGAATTAAAAAAAGGAAAACGAATGTAAGTAGCATGCCACATGCTGGCATCTGTAATGTTCTAATACATGACACAAAGACCCTGAATGAGTCAAGCTCGGGAAATCAAATTAATATGCGGCGAGTGGCGTTGATGTGAAGTTCATTTGCCTGGTTGTTAGCGGCGGCGGATTTTAATCAGTCTGACCCGCTGCATGGAGGTGCAGCAAATCACTGATTTCATTACAAGTGCCTATTCTTGCACGCCTGCTGCTGATTGTCGCCGGAAAGAATAGCGGCGCGGTTTCAATTCCTCGACACGTTTTATACAGCAAGGACAAAAGCGCATGGCATTCCCTGGGGTGAAGTAGAGGGTAGCAAAACATCATAATGTCAATAATCGCTACAGTGCAAATAATTTAGCTTAAGAAAGCACGGGCATTCAGTCTGCGCTCTGAAAGGCCTCAAGAATTTTCTTCCTTCTTTTGTTAATGTTAACGTTGTTGCACTAACTCTCTTAGAGGAAGTTAATCCTACCAAGCTGCACTCGAATGGCATAATACATCAAATGCGAGTGTACTGTCACCGACTAGATTATTCCAGCTTAATCAGGTGGGTTTTAATTTGTCTCGAGGAAAACGGTGAAGAGATCTGCAAGTATATTTGCTCATTGTTACCCGCATCCTAACGCCTAATCCTTTGTCTCGCCAGTTGAACGACTTAAGGAGTCTCTCACCCCCTACATCTTGTAAAAAAAAGTCCATTGTGCATCTGTATATCGAATGGTGCCACAGGGGAAAAAAGCTTAACAATTAGGTCAACAAGAAAGGTATGTATCTTTCCCTAATTAAAAGCTGCGCAATGCAATAAGCTATAACAATGCTTTGTAATTCCGTCAAGTAAGCAAGTGCTGTAAGATGTGTTAGCTGTTTTCGCAAACTTCGGCACAACTTAGCCAGACATGACCTTCTCTCCTAAAAAAAGACACTCTCTAAAGACATCAGTCAGCAAATTTGGAAGCTTAAAATGATTGACATCTCAAAGTCTTCTCATTGGCTGAACAACAGAGCGTAGAGAACGGATGTATTCTTGCTGCGCACAGTGCTTGGGATCGTCTCGAAGATTTTCTTAAAGCAACTATTTCATTTGTGCAGTTTTTGGCCATCTTCTAGTCTTTGGTTGGAAAAAAGGTTAAACAAATCAAGTCATTAAGACCTGACCTAAAATAAACAGTTTACAGATTTACACTCCCTGACTAAAGTCTTGTGGTGGATCCCAGATGCAAGAGCAACAAATAATAACTTGACTGATCATTTGGAAAAGTGTCCGAAGAAGTATTTTTCAAATGAATCATCTGTTGATTGGCATCCCAATCATCACAAATACCGCAGAAGACCTACAGGAACCCACATGGAGCCAAGATTCTCATATAAATCAGTCAAGTTTGCTGAAGGAAAAATCATGGATTGGGGGCTCCATTCAGTATATGGACGTTCGAGAGATCTTCAGAGTGGATGGCAACATCAACAGCCTGAGGTATCAAGACATTTGTGCTGCCCATTACATTATAAACCACAGGAGAGGGCAAATTCTTCAGCAGGATTGCGCTCCTTTTCATATTTCAGCCTCCGCATCAATGCTCCTGAAAGCTAAGAAGGTCAAGGTGCTGCAGGATTGGCCAGCCCAGTCACCAGATATGGACATTACTGAGCATGTCTGGGGTAAAATAAAGGAGGAGGCGTTGAAGATGAACACAAAGAATCTTGATGAACTCTGGGAGTCCTGCAAGAACGCTTTCTTTGCCATGCCAGATGACTTTATTAAAAAGTAATCTGAGTGATTGCAGAGATGTATGGATGCAGTCCTCCAAGCTCATGATGAAGTCATGAAACAATATTCATTCTGTTTGTACTGCAGCATGACCTTATATTCTATACTGGACATTATTTCTGCTAAGTGATGAGACCTTTGTCTAAGCAAAGACAGACCTTGCTGTCCTAATTAAATCATTCAAAATCAAGGCATGATCATATTCTATTGTGCTCAAATAAGCATAATCTAGAGGCCTTTGCCGTTCATATAAGCAACTTCTGATACCAAATGATCAACTAGACGTCAAGTTATTATTTGTTCTTCCTATAACTTGGATAAGCGACAAGACTTTCGTCAGGTAGTGCACTGCTTAAAGTAAAAACTCACTAGTAATGCAAAGTTTTAATAGTTTTTGTTGTATATTCTTTTGATTTTATCCAGCAAATTCAGAAGTAGAATGACCATAAGGGTAACAGTTTATTTTGATGGTCAATTTGAGTGTTAGTAGACTGTCTGCTAAACATCTGTTGATATTGACATTTAACAGTCATTCAACAGACATTTAACTAACTATAAGAAACTTTGCAAGTGCATGTTAACTAACCGTAACCCTAACCCCAACCTAACAATCTACTTATAATCTAATGAGAATTAGTTGGCATGTAGATGCAATGTAACTTAAATTCAACAGATGGACCATTAAAATAAAGTGTGACCAACAAGGGTAGCATCTGCATAAAAGTGAATATATGTTTTCAGATTAAAGCCTGATAGATATCACTAATGCAAAATGAAAACAGGGTTAGTGTTAATACAGAGCCCTGAGGGATCCCTTTATTATTAGTCAATGGCTCTGATAACCGTAGATCAAGCAATTGATGGTGATAGCTATTTCAAAATAAATCCTATACTTGTTCTTTTTCTGTGTAAGGACTGACTGGATACTCTCAAGCACAGCAGCATCCTTGCATATTGCGACAACTGGATCACGAAAAGCCTCAAGTCAGACTAGCCTACAAAACCTCAAACAACCGCTCACTCTGAAACATCAAAAGAGTCGCACTGCTAGAAACCAAAAGCACATAAACTGAGCAAACTCTAGAAACCATAACCTAATTCCACTGCTGAGCTAAAGACAAACACACTCGCGCCATACTGCATGAGGAGAAAATGTATTTCCCTCCAAAACATTGTTTGTTAGCTTACAGCATTTGTTTACAGCGAGCTGATTTTCACAGTATAGCCTGGTATTAATTATGGATTTACAGCATTATTCAATTATAAAACCTAATTAGTCACAGTTTGTTGATACTTCAGTAAACCTGAGATTACTTGGAAATTATTTATGGCAGGCAATAAATCATAAAATTTGTCAAAATAACATTGAAATAAGATATCATTTTTCATTATTATTAAATAATTTATTATTCTTTGACTATTCGTGTTAAAGTGTACAGTGTAAATAATCAAGTATTTGTGATCACAGCAGTTAAAAGCATCTATGTGAAGTTTATTCATAAACTAATTTGGAGAGCAGCACGTGATTATGATTGATCACAGCTTGTCCCACATTAACTAAAGCTACGGTCACACTAGAGTTTGTGTGTGCGAAATTCTGTCGTGAGAGGTCATATTTTGATCCTCGATTGGTCTCACGCAGTCAAGTGATGCGATTTCACAGGTCAGAGTTTACCAAGCGTTTCCAGTCTGACGTATGAATGGAAGTCTATGGGAGGAAAAGCCCAGTGTGACCGCAGCTTAAAGCATGATTCACCAATCAGATGATAGCTAACTCACTATAAATAGCCAGCGTTTCTTACAACAGTTATATTCGCCTTGAAGAATCCCCTCTTCCACTCCTACTCCACTACCTTTCCCTTTATAGGGTGGCACAGTGGCTCAGTACTTAACACTGTTGCCTCACAGCAAGAACATCACTGGTTCAAATCCTTAACAGGCCAGCTGTCATTTCTGTGTATAGTCTACATGTTCTCCCGGTGCTCGTGTGGGTTTCTCCCATGTTCTCCGGTTTCCTCCCACAGTCCAAAAAACATGTGTCATAAGTTAATTGATCCGTCTAAATTAGCACTATAGTCGAACTCTTAACCTGCAGTATACCTCTATTACAAAATCTATAGCAATTACAATCTGCCATCAGCTCTTAACAAAGGGGGGAGTTCTCGAGATCTACCTGAGCTTAAACTCCCCTCTTAGCCTGCAAATGGGAGGGAGCCCTGGGTAAAGTTTAAATTGGATTTGCGGCCAGCTGTAAGTGCGATATGCACATCAATAGAGCAGAATTTTGTTATGACAATGTATAACAATAATTAAAAAAAATTACCAGCTCTGTGACAGTTGGGTTTAGGGTTGGGGTGGAGGTAGATGTAACTAAAATACAATGAATGGAAAATTTTATAAACAATATAAATAAATCTTGTTAACTTCCGGCCGCAAACGTATCTGATCTAGCAACAACCGGAGCCCCAGGCTCAAGGACCTTATGCGCTCAAGGCTATCTCCTGGGACAGCAATCCAAACAAGCTTTATAATCAATCATAAGCTAAGTGTGAACTCTTGAAACTTTTATTTAGACAATAATAATTGTGGTAATATACATATAAATATATTTTAAGATACAGTAGCCTAATTAAGTCCATTCTTAAAGATGCAGTATGTAAGTTTGACACCCAGTGGTTGAACTAGGTATTGCACTCCTGGTACAAAAAAACGAGCATGTGCAGGTTGCCAGATTGACGACATCAAAAGGAGCAAGCCTGACTATCAAGCCTAAAGGCTGATTTAAGTTGTGTTTTAAATAAAAGCAGCGCCACACGATACAAGGAATATTTTCCATATTAAAGTTATATAAAAGATAAAAGAGTTTTTGTTCTAACCAACACCTGAAATGCATATTTTAGACACTTCTATTTCTTGCGACTGACCCACAGAAAACTGTGAAAATGATCAGCTCAGGTACACCTCATGTGCTTTATTCAGTGTTAAATGCTAATAATGTGAGTTTGAATGCTCTTTCACATGACATTTTTTGCCATACTACTGGAAGCACCAGCAGATAGTTCACCTCAGATCTGGAGAATAAATCATCTGAAATTGAGCTTCAGAACTGTGACTCAGTGTAAACCAACACATATCAGTGATTCAGCATCTACATTTAATCATGATAAAGAGGTTTAATATGTATTCATTAGATTATAAACTTTACCATTTCGCTGTAGTGCAGTAAGTGCTCTATTCTGTGCTTCCGGATGGCTGTATTTACATTTCTGACATGTTTCGTCTGGTGCAAACAACCAAATTGCTTATCACTGCGTATCTCATCACGTAGCATGTTGTGACGACACAAGGTTACAATGTAACCTACTCACCCAATGTTTACACTTGTAAATGTATATTATTGGCTAATTAATAAACACCTCATGTGGAACTCTGAATCTGTGTCTCATTCTGGAGTCTGCTACTGTCAACCGGTGCTGAAATATAATTGGCTAAACTGGCATTGGGCGGGTTAAATGACCAAAACACAGACTGACGTACTGACACAGAATGGGATTGCACTAAATTCCAGGGGTTTCATTACCACAATGCAAAATGGGCGTGGCGTGGCCGGTGTTTGGAAAACGCCCTCTTAAAAAACAATATTAAGAGGTCACCGATTACGCGCAGGATATTGTTTGTTTGTTTTTTTTTTTTTTGCGTGGCCATTTTAATAAAGGATTACGTTAGCTCTGATGGATAAAGAACCTACTGTAGTGGATAACAAAGGGCAAAACAATCAGGCAGGTTATTTGTGTGTTTAAAATGTTATATTTTAATGACTTCAACAGCCAACAACCACTAGAAGTGTAAAACTGCATTTGTTTTACTCCGTTGCACTCTGTTTTACTGATAACAACATTGTTTTACAACAATAAAATCGCTGGGCTTTTGTACTTCCATAGTAAACCACAATATTAATATTAATGGTTGTGATACATTAGATTAAATTAAATTGTTTTTGTGGTTTAACACATGGTAATCAGTCCTGTTTAAACAAATAAATACCATATTTGTCTGTAATAAACCATGGATATTTGTTTTCTGACTCAGTCTTAGTTAATAAATTAACAGAACATATATGTATTTTCTAGTTTTAATTAAAGCCATCATACACAAAACCTCTGGGATCAGTACAGGTATCTGAGGTAACTCTATATCAGTGGTTCCCAAACTTTTCAGCCCGCGACCCCCAACATGACAATGCCAGTGACTCGCGACCCCAAATATCCTCTAAGGTGGTTTTAAATACAGAAACCTTGCATGCAATGGTGCACACACACTAATAGACCCAAGTCTATTCTTCATTTATTTTTTTAAACTGTATGCGAGTGCTGTAAATGGACCAGAAATTTTAAACTAGAGTTATAAAATCAATGTGCTGCATCAGACGCTATTGCTGTGTTTTTAATATAATGCATAATTACCCCAGGGGTCGCAATCCAATAGAACTATAAGCTACTATAGTAACAATATAGTATATAGGAACTATAAACGATTTTTTTTTCTCTTCAATAGGTTATGCATAAAAAATGGTCATTCTTAGAGAGGGGTCTGGCTGCAGAGTCGGTGCAGTGCAATCTGAGCTGCATCAAATGCTTTTTAATGGGCTCTCCTAACCCCAACCATAAGCCTACCTGTCACAGTGACTTCACTTACTCCATTGAGTGCATTGTGTCTGACAATGCATCGCTGAGGGATGCAATCTCAGCTTGCATCATAAAGGCTGCATCCAGATACTATTGCATGCTTATGACTTAATTAAAAATAAATAGATTTTTGGAAATAACTAGGTGACCCCCCTTCATTGTCCCGTGTCCCCTCGGGGGGCCCCGACCCTCAGTTTGAGAACCACTGCACTATATGATATATAAAGTATTTGACACAAAGCTCCTAAGATCAGGAAAGGTATCCTAAGTTATAAGAGTATTATTGTAATCTGACAGGTAGTTTAACATGCAATATACTAACTTCACATGAAAAACCTGCGATCAGGACAGCTAATTCAAAATACTGCATATACAAGGAATTGGATGCAAAACTGATCGCGTACAGGTATCTGAAGCAAACGGCTGTTTTCACAATCTGCGCATGATCCATGACCTATGCAAATTCACATATAGGCAACGCCCACCAGATGACGAAGCAGTGGTTTCACTGTACTGAAACCCCTGGAAAAAAGTGCCTACCACACAGAATGCACATGTTCAAAGCCCAATATCTGACTTCAGCATAGTTTTTCACAAAAACACGAATGTTCACTCAGCATGTTTCTTAAATATCTGCAAACATATTATGGTATTTTCTATGTTTTAGAAGAGTCAAAAACTTAAAACAAGCTACTTATCCGACGTTATCCAACATCATAGATATATACACTAGATATCGCATAGGGACCCTGAGCATGCGTCAATAGCGCCGCCATATTTGTGCAGTGCTCCCAGGACAAGTGTCATTCAACGGCACTGGTCAAGACAGTGTTACTACCTGAAGATGCTGTATTTTAGCACTGTTGTATGGGTGGAGTAATTAGCAAACAAAAAAAAAACAAAGCACAAAGGCAGAACATTTCATAGGTACACTGTAAAAAATTTCCAGGTTTTCACAACAAGTTACTGTAATTTTTCACAGTAAATTACATTAGTATCCCTTCACAGTATTTAACTGAAAAATTCACAGTAATATGTTGTATTCATAATTTTATTGTGAAGTTACGGCAGGTAGCATGATTACAGCAAATTACTGTGAAAAGGGCTATATCTTTTGCACGTTAGTTATAGAAATTCAAACCTTTTTTAAACTCAACGTAGAAATTAATACAATTGAACTTTTAACAGATAATAACAGAATGTTATAGCCCCCAAAACGATTTGGTTACCAACATCTTTTTGATTGTACCTTTATTTAATTTTATACAGTTAACATAGAATAGGAAATAATATTTAATGAACATAACTGTGTGCTTAGCCAAAACATAATAAACTGGAATAAAAAGTAATTAATTAATGAAACCAAAGACTGTTAAACAGCCAACAATTATTTCAATGTCAGGGTAAATGTCTGCTTTAGATGGTTTCATGAGTACTGGGCACCTGTCATCGCCTGGAGGTCACTAATCTCAGAATTAAATATATATATATAAATTATTTTTTTTTTATCTATATAAATAAACCACAGATTAGAGTTTTAAACAACTACATTCTAGCATGAAAAACAGTTAAAACTTCATTTTCGGACGCATATAGAGCCATCGAAGACGGGGCAATTGTCCCAATGTCTAGCCTGAAGACAGGCGCCTCTCGGCGGATACATGAGTAATGAGCGCCGTTACCGCCTGGAGGTCATAGATCTCCGCTACCGGCAAAACACACTTAAAATTACACACAATCTTTACTAACAGTCCACAGATTTGAGTTTTGAAGAACTACATTCTCGCATGAAAAAGTGTTAAAACTTTATTTCATTACATATTACAAGCAATATTTATAATATTATGTGCCTTCTCATCCACCATTACAGCTTGATGCAGCTTGGTGCGAAATGAATCCTGGGAGGAAAAAATAATAATTCTCAATACACTCCAAACGAACTTTATTCTTATTGTTAAAGTCAGAGATATGTAATATTTTGAATGGCGAAGAAAATAATTAACTTTATATTTCAATCAATATATTACTCTTGTACTGCTTCGGTTCAGGACTCGTGTGACATTGAATCAGATTCAGATATTTTATCAGACATGTTCATGAGCTCGAAGTCATCAACAAGCAATTCGTGTACAAGCAGTACACGAACCAAGCAATATGATGAAATATTAATGAATTATATGTTTGCGTCTTACAATATTATACAAAACGGAATCGTTTTCAGGCGAATTCGACTCTTTACTGTTCACTTAAAGGAGCCGAATTCGACTCTTTACTGTTCACTTAAAGGAGCCGATTCATTGAACAGAACTGACTCGACTCGACCGCAAACAAGCGCCATCACCACAGACAACGCCGTCGTCTCTTCACCCAACGGGTTCATCCTCGGTAAGTGTTAAAATATGACTCTTGTCCGTTAAATGATTGTTGTATGTGTATTTCTGTATAGTGCATGTCATTTAACAGGAATTTACCGAGTACTTTAGTTGTACTCGCACGGACAGGGTTTAAGCGCGCCTTTTTTTAAAGCAAGAAATTAACGACGCCAGATGGTGATTGTAGTGTTTTCTGAGGTATTAGCATAACGTTAACGTTATTTCCTGAAAAAAGAAAGGGAATTTTCTTTAATTAACTTCTTGTTAACTGCATTTTCTGTTTCAGTACAAGACTGAAGTAAAGGTCAAATTACTATAACGTTAAGGTAAGCTCTGACCTTCACTTAAGTTAACGTTACGGTTAGTGACCATCATGTATGCTAATTTTGTTCACTGTAACGTTAACGTTAAGTTAGTTAAATAAACTAAACTCATTATGAAACAAGTCTTAACTGTTTTATTTAATGAGGCTTATAATACAATTCAGTTGTATTCTTTTAAACTAACACTAACACAGTACATATTGTATATTTCTCACTGGTGTTAATGCATTGCTAACATTTACTAATGAGAACTAATTGTATATTGTCACTAACTGTAGATTTTTTATTTTTTTTTGGTGTTCAGGTGTACCTGATAATAGCTGAAGTGTGAGGTGAGTGTAAATTCTGAGCACACAAATATAACCTAAATTCATTATCACAATCTAAACCTCTATATATATATATATATATATATATATATATATATATATATATATATATATATATAGTGTGTGCGTGTGTTAGGTTGAGTCTTATTCTACTCTTATTATATTCATATTTTTTTGCAGCCACAGCCACTGATGTTGAAACACTGATGCTACCAATCAACCCTCGCTTGATTATTAAAGGTAATGTTGATGCCTTCCTCATTTTTATTAGATTTTTAAATGTCAGGTTTTTCACAGATTTGTTGTGAGCAGTTTCTTGTACAAACTCTTTTTCTTCTTCCAGAAGTTCCACCAGTACCTCCAGTCGTAGTAAATATTAGACAAAGATTTTTTTAAACTATAGTTTTTATTTTTATTAGCAATTTTATTGGGCATGTGTGTTTGTTTGCTTGGTTTTTAATAGGCAGAGCATGGAATGTCAACTTTGTTTCTACAAACAAATTTAATTATTCACAAACACCTCTAATTTAGTCCTTCTTTCCCCCTTTTAGTCTTATTCCTTGGAGGGTCGAGTGGTCATGGGACCTCACCTGGATTTCACAACTGACTTTGAATCTGGTCTGAAACTGAAGTATGCTGAAGATGCCTTTTGCACTCTGGAATTTAAGGTAATGTCTACAATAAATATTGTAACTGAGGGCTTGTTTTGGGGGGGTTAAACAAGAAATGTATAGGAGCACAAGTCATGACTCCCCTTGTCCCCTTGTTATAAAGGGCCGTGTTGCAGACACAAATTGTTTGTCTGTGCTGGAGACCAGAGGGGAAGCTGTCTTTAAAAGGATGGGGCTCTTATACCATATGTGAAGTTACCTATTCAGGCGAGTGGATTACATGCATGTCATTGCAAATGCATAAATAGTGGGAAATTTTTACTGGGCAGCACAAATTAAGTGAAACTCAAAAAACGTTGAAAAATATTTGGAATATTTGCAAAAAACTTGATTGAAATGAATACAACACAAGTGCTGTATCACTTCAATCAAGTTTTTTTTTGCAAAATTTTCCTAATATTTAAATCATAAAAAATTAGCTTGATGCAAGAAACATCCTGCTAGTAGTCAAGAGCAAGTGCTGTGATGCATGTGTTAACTTTGCAATAAGTGTGAACCCAGCATTAGATTATAGTCTGTAAACAGAAGGTGTAAATCAAATCAACTGTTTTAAAATGCTCTGCCTAGGTCATTAAAACCACTATTTGTTGTTGGACTGTTCTTGATTGTGTGTTTGTGAAGGAAATGTTTTTCAGATGTTTTAGTTTAAATGATTGCAGTTTGACTGAGCTACAGTATTGTCAGCATGTTCAAACTGAGCTAACAGTAATTTTGCTCTCTAGTGCAGCAGTAGTGTCCCAGTAGTGTTGAATGAAGCTAACTGTTTGTCTGCCCTTTTGCTTATAGGTGCTTTTTGGGCACCAGTTTGGAGATGGGAGACAGACGAAGTCAAAGAAGCAGAGAAGACACATCAACCAGCAAGTGTGTAAAATTATCAGGAAAATGATTGACCTTGAATAGACGACTGCCTAATTTAGCAAGAAGTTTTGTCTCTCTCTCTCATGTGTGTATATATATATATATATATATATATATATATATATATATATATATATATATATATATATATATAATGAGAGACAGAGAGAGCGCACTCTAAAGCACACTGCTTTTTATATGTATGCTACATATGATGTCAGATTTTTTTATGAATATGTTCTTATAGTATTTTTTGAGGCTTCACCTTCACCTTTTGAAAGTTTTCTGAAATGTTTACACAGATGTCATTAAGCTGTTAAATAAATCTGTAAAATGTATGTGTGTTTGTTTTTATTTTGATTTTAGAGTCTTCTCAGATCACCCAAAAATGAAGATTCTGTCATCATTTACACATCCTCAGGTTGTTTGGACACAAAGAGGAATATTTGATATTTTTATTCCTGTGTTTAACAAAAAAACATTTTTAACAGAGCTGGAACAACCTGAGGGTGAGTAAATCAAGATAGAATTTTCATTTTTGTGTGACCTAAAATTGCTTTGAAATTTTACAGCACCAAACTGTTAAATTACAGTAATCCGGGATATAACTTTAACTTTACAGTTAAATCAGGTATTTAAACTGCAACCTACTGCTAAATCACAGTAATCGTTTTGCAAATTCACAGTAAAATATAGTTAATTCTACAAGATAATACTGTGAAATCACAGTAACAGACTTTATTATCTACTGTAAAGTTACAATATATGGTTGTAATTTCACAATAATTTAATGTGACAAAACCACAGTAAATTACTGTGAACTACCTCACAATAATTTACTGTGAATTTACATACAGTAATTTACTGTGAAAGTAATGCAATTATTAGCCAGTAATTTACTGTGAATTTAAGGTCAAATTTTTTACAGTGTAAGATTTAGTTTTTTACGTTTTTGTATGTTCTGAACTTTTGTGCTAAACAGGTAATGGTATTGATGATAATACAGTGCCTTACTGCATTCACCATAAGGCAAAGTAGCACCAACTCGCACGAAATACTCGGCTCATGCTAGTTTAGTTCAATAAAATCAGCAAACGATGCAAAAGAAAATGGCAACAAGAAGCTGTGATGGTCGGCTAAGTGAAGGAGTCGTTCATATTATTCACAAACGAATCGCTCCCTCCGTCAGGTCAGTATGAGAAGTAACAGCAGGAAAGGGGTGTGTTTCAGGACATGATTGGATCAAATTTAACAAGGAGGGTGGATAGTACATTTCCATACACACAAACACAAGCTTTTTGTCAGGAATGCCTGTGCGATCACTTACCCCTGCAGAAAAATCCAGCTTATACCAGCCTAGGCTGGTTGGCTGGTTTTAGCTGGTTGACCAGGCTGGTTTTAGAGGGGTTTTGGCCATTTCCAGGCTGGTTTTCAGCCATTTCCAGCCTGGTCTTAGCTGGTCAGGCTGGAAACTGACCAGCTAAATCCAGCTAAAACCAGCTTGACCAGCCTGGTTTAAGCTGGATATAGCTGGTTTTGGCTGGGCTCCCAGCCTGGCTAGGCTGGTCAAGCTGGTTTTAGCTGGTCATCTCCCAGCCTGACCAGCTAAGACCAGGCTGGAAATGGCTGGAAACCAGCCTGGAAATGGCCAAAACCCCTCTAAAACCAGCCTGGTTGACCAGCTAGAACCAGCCAACCAGCCTAGGCTGGTTTAAGCTGTTTTTTTTCAGTAGGGACTGTATCTATCAATGTAGAAAAGTGATGGAAAATAATAATTTTCGTAATTAAAAAACAGAAATTGCAACTCCCGATCATAAATATATGTGTATATGTGTAAATATCTGGCTCTGGATGGCCACAGTCCTCCACTGCAGCTTGGTCCCGCATTCATTTCAAAGAAACGCTACCCTGTACTAAAATGGCGGCACTATTGACACATTCCTTCTAATAGACAACAACAGGGTAGGCGACATCTAATGTATATATCCATGATCCGACATAAATATATTTAAATGAAACATGCTTCTGTATCATCGCTAATTTTGTAATTTGCTATGCTGCCTGAGTGTCATTCGCCATAAGAAAACCAAATTACAACATTAGCAATGTTACAAAACCATCCCCCACTTCATAATATTTATTTTGGAAACTGTTGGATAAGCTATACGCTTTAAGTTGTGTCCACGTGTGCAGTAATAATAGTCGTTTTGTGCTGAATTTATGCAGCCAGGCACTTTAATAGTAATTGGCACCAAGCAGAGTATCTAAATCCCAACGCTTTTAAAGCCAGCTCTGCCATTACAAACAATGGAAGATGCGGCTTAAAATATCTTTTGCCGACTTCTTCAAATTGAGATCCTGTCCTGTTCCATTTTCCAGGTAAGCACGGCTTTCTCCGCATTTTATCGGCAGGGGGATTTCAGGGCCATGTAAATGAATCTATTTGTAGTTAGGCTGCTTTGTTCCTTATTTTGCAGTCTGTGAACCAGGAGTGCTTAAAATAAGTCACCCATCTCCAACATACAAACTTGCACACACAAACACACTTCGACTATAAAAGCTCTGGAAACCCAAAGCACTATGCATAAATACCAATGATGTAGTTGTTGTGTAAAGAACTAACTAAAGAAACAAATCACAGAAGTGCTAATAATTTTGACTTTCACTGTATCAGTCATAAGGCCTGCAGGTCTAAAATTTCCCTGTTTACTTTATCGTAGACCGTCCTTGGGCACCAAAATCACATCTTAATGCATTGCAGGTCATTGCTAAACATATCTTCTTGACTCCTGCATTTCTATTCTTACTATGAAACCCATCAGAAGGAAGCAAACAAATGCACCCGAAGCTGCAATTCTTGATGCCACACAAAACCCTCCAAAATATATTTTGTTGTAATTAATTTGAACCAGACAAGTGCACCTTGAAATGGAGCATCTTTCCTTAGGGTTGAGGAGGGTTGGGGTGGAGAGACTGTGAAATTAGGAAAAGGCAGATGTGTCCATCTTTACCCTTTTGAATGAAAGGAAAAATGGCTTTGGGCTCATGAGGCCACTGACTGCAATACCTGAGCCCCATCTGGCCAGCGCCAAGCTTTTTACCCACAGGACAACTATGTAATTGGATCACAGTGTTGTAGGTTCTACTGTCACATTACAGTGTGTGAGATTAAACACGCTGGCACCTCTTCAAAGCAAGCGTGAACACCGCAAAAATCAGACTAGGGAAGTTACTGGCCAAATATTTACAGAATTAATCAATTTATTATGTTATAAGCATTCTTGTTAATTTTTACTTTGTCCATATTATATAATAATAATAATAACAATAATGTTTGTTGTTGTTGTAGTAGCAAACAAAATGTATATTTAACTAAACTTAATTAAGTAGTACATTACAATAATTTAATTAAAATGCAAGTAAAAAATAGGATAATATGTAATGCTTAATATAAATATTTTAAATGAAATGAAACATTTTTGAACATAAACATTTTATTACTATTTAAATAATAATAATAATAATATCAACGACGATGACAACAACAACAATAATAATATTAATAATAATAATAATAATAATAATAATAATAATAATAATAATGCTAGTTTGTTGATGTACAAGTAGCAAATAAAATGTATATTTAACTAAACTTACTTAAATACTAAACTACAATAACTATTTAATTATTGAATTAAAATGGTAGTAAAAAATAATAAAATTAAATTAAATTAAATTAAATAAAAATTAAATATATATTTTAGAAAAATAACAAAAAAAATTAAACATATTATTTTTATTTTTATTATTATTATTATTAATTTTCTTTTTGGCTTAGTCCCTTTATTAATCTGGGGTCGCCACAGCGGAATGAACCGCCAACTTATCCAGCATATGTTTTACACAGCAGTTGCCCTTCCAGCCACAATCGCTGGGAAATCGTATTATTATAATTAATAATAATACAAATACAAATGATAACAATATCATAATAATAATTTTAATAATAACGATGATGACAATAATGACAACAACAACAACAATAAAATCAACAATATTAATGTTAGCAAACAAAATGTATCTTTAATAAACTAAAAAATACTACACAACAAAAATTGAATCAAAATGTAAATACAAAATTATTGAACTGAATTGAATTCTTAATATTAACATTTTTTTTTACACAAAATAGCTAAACATTTAGTTTAAAAAAAACAAGGGAAAGGGTCAAAAACAAGGCAAGGCTAGACAATAGAACACTCTGATATGCTACAGAATAACAAGACACGTGCAAGTGTGGTGTATAAATAGTTCAGGATATCAGTCCATTATGACATTCAAGCTGTGTGTACATAAGCAGGTGTGATACGGAACTGGTGTGTGAGTGAAGTGCCTGATGGGAAATGTAGTGCAGCTCCGTGGCAGAATTGTAGGGTGCTAGTGAGTGTTTCCAGTGATCTACAAGGGATAGTTATTTTTAGTATTATTAATTATTGTTGTTTTTATTATTATTATTATTATTATTATTGGTGTTGTTGTTGTTGTTATAGTTGTCCTGTTTATTCCAATGTCAAGTGTCTTAAAATAGCACTGCTAAATGAAAAGTTTGAATCCGATGGAGGGCAAAAGTCTGCTCACCGACAGGCTGTTTCTCTCTGAGAGGGACACATTTCCATTGCCAGTGGAGGGAGAGAGACAGCTGGTCCTGTCACTGAGCCCGGCCGTCCTGCAGTAGGTGGTAAAACTCCAGAGAGGGCTCTCTTTTCCAGCTCAAGCTAATTACTGAGCCGCATGCTCTCATCGGACTGTCAATGACACGGATGCTGAAGACATTTACTTTTATTTCAATTTAATGCTCTATTTGTGAGATTTAAACACACATTTGATTTATAAAGCGGGCAAGACAATTCATTTCAAACTCATGATACACACAGTTGTGAAGAATCTTGGTTTTAGTTAAGTATGACTTTAAAATGAATACGGATTTGTACATGTTCAGAGTAAAGTCTGTGTGAATGAGTTGTTGAGACTTTTCATTATCTTGATGTACTTTCAACTGAAATGGAATATTGAGTAGGGGGGCGGGGCTTTCTTTTTGTGCATCATTCCCTCATAGCAAACTAACGATAACAGGGGCGTGGTTAAGAATATTTTGGCTGAAGCTGTCAAACTGACATCATCAAAAAAGATGACTAAAGGTTTGGCTATAGCAGCCTGGATATGTTTATTGACCCTATTGAGTTCCCCTTAAAGAGTTTTGGTGGAAACAGGCCGACCAACAGTTTGCTCTCTTTTGAATCCTGATATGTCACCCATAGTATTATGTGCACTGCAATATTTTAAGCAAAACTGTGCTCTTTCTCTGCTAATCAAGCCTTCACACTGTGCTCGTACTGGTGGAATGTGCAATCAATAAAGATTGGCACTAGGAAACCTCAACACTAAATTGGCCAGTGTTTCAGTTTCATTGTCCAACCCCTTTACACTTTATTAGGTGCACCTGTCCAATTGCTTGGTAGCACAAATTCCTAATCAGCCAATCACACGGCTGCAACTCAATGCATGGTGGACATGGTCGGGACAATCTGCTGCAGTTCAAACTGAGCATCAGAATGGGGAAGAAAGCTGACTTAAGTGACTTTGAATGTGGCATAGTTGTTGGTGCCAGATGGGCTGGTCTAAGTATTTCAGAAACTGCTGATGTACTGGGATTTTCGCGCACAACCATGTCTAGGGTTTACAGAGAATGGTCTGACAAAGAGGAAATATCCAGTGAGCGGCAGTTCTGTGGGCTCAAATGCCTTGTTGATGTCAGAGGTCAGAGGAGAATGGCCAGACTGGTTCCAGCTGATAGAAAGGCAACAGTAATTCAAATAAGCACTTGTTACAACTGAGGTATGCAGAAGAGCATCTCTGAACGCACAACACGTACAACCTTGAGGCAGATGGGCTACAGCAGCAGATGACCACACCGGGTGCCAATCCTGTCGGTTAAGAACAGGAATTTGAGGCTACAATTCACACAGCCTCACCAAAACTGGACAATAGAAGATTGGAGAAACGTTTCCTTTCTCTGAAAGGTCTGATGAGTCGTCCATTTCTGCTGCCACATTCGGATGGTGGGGTCAGAATTTAGCATCAACATCATGAAAGCATGGATCCCTCCTGCCTTGTATCAACGGTTCAGGCTGGTGATGGTGGTGTAATGGTGCGGGGGATATTTTCTTTGCACACTTTTGGCCCATTAGTACCAACTGAGTATCATGTCAACTCCACAGCCTACCTGAGTATTGTTGCCGATCATGTCTATCCCTTTAAGACCACAGTGTACTACTTTTAGCAAGATCACGCAGCCAGTCATAAAGCATGAATCATCTCAGACTGGTTTCTTGAACATGACAATGAGTTCACTGTACTCAAATGGCCTCCACAGTGACCAGACCTCAATCCAACCGTGCACCTTTAGGATGTGGTGGAATGGGAGATTGGCATCATGGATGTGCAGCCGACAAATCTGCAACAACTGCGTTATGCTATTACGTCAATATGGAGCAAAATTGAGAAATATTTTTAGTATCTTGTTGAATCTATGCCACAGAGCAGCGGTTCTCAACTGGTTTGGCCATGGGACCCACATTTTTACATGGTCATCAAGCCACGACCCAAACTTTTAGGAACTATAATACAATTTTAGGAATTAAACTTAATTTGTATTTATTTGTTAACATAAACAAGTAGTGACAGATGCATCATAAGAAATTTACCAAGACTTACAAATAAACACTATTTTATTGCTGTCATTTAACAAAATGGATCAAATTATAGAAATGTTAGAAAGTAAAAACAACAAATACTGTTAATAATAAACTGTTAATAAAACATGTTTTCTGGTTTCTAAATGTGGTTTTAATTTAGAAGGTTTCATGCTCTCTTATGAGAACACCTCACTACATATGACACTGAAGCTATAAGTCTTTTTTGTCGTCAATATATATATCCATACTTTACATATTCGGGGTCGTACTTGCGCTTGACATTTTTGTTGCAATAATTCAATGAAATTTCACATATCAAATGGTAGGGTTGTTGTGCACGCATTTCAAAATAAAAGTCCGGTATACGCAAAATAAATTAAAAATATAACTTTTGTTGTTTTTTTTAACACACACTCTGCGAAAATGAAAATGTTCCCGCGACCCACTTTTGGGTCGCGACCCACTTTTGGGTCGCGAGCCACCAGTTGAGAAACACTGCCACAGAGGATTAAAGGTTCAGGACACCCTGGAGAACTTTTTTTTTTTATATATTAACAGATTTGAGTGTGTTGAGCATCAGTTAAGACAATGTTAGCACCTGTCAGCTTTAATTGTGGGGTAAACTGGATAATTTTGAGCTTTTGTCTGCTAATTTCAGCTTCCGGGTTTAAAATAATTTTTGGGGCGGGATCAAAATCGGCGACGTAGCGCAGAACTGCAAGTGCAATGATGACGCGTCGGTTTCTCATTATTATTCATAGCGAAGTTTTCTTATTCTATGAGAAGAGCCGGCTCCTTAATTATTCATGAGAGCACGTGCTTTCCGAAGGCAGACCTGCCAGTTTCAAGCAAGCTGTGAGACACAGATCAACGGCACGTAGCCGTTCATGAAGGCTCGTATGTGTTTGTTTCCATGATCCACGGGGTTTGTTGTATGTTTTTTCCCCGCGATCCTGTCAGGGCCGATCATACAGCAAAGCTGTGTGTGCTGCAAACATTTTTGTCGGGAGAGCAGCACGAGAATTAGAGAATGGCGGACGTTGACTTTTATCAGGAGTTCGTTCACATTCAGACACATCGCCGTGCTGCTGTGTTTGCCTAAATCCTCTATATTACCAGCAGGGCTAATGGTTAAAATAGGCAGGTCAGGAGACCTGCTGCACTGAGTCTGCATTCAGATCTATAATTTAGACCCGGGGATCGAGGGAGAATCCTCATAGTGTTTACATGAACACACTTAGCTTTATAATGATATAAATTGTGGTTATGTGTATATGAAATTAGGAATAACAAATGTAGCAGGGCATTAAATTACTGTTTATTTCTTTGCATTTTAACTTTGTGAACTATAAACTCATGCGTCTCACGGTTTGTGTCTCAGTTTGTGAGCTAACTGACAACAACAGTTGTTCGCTCCCCTTCTCCCCTGCTGGCCACGCCCACTCCTGCCCGATGCTCGCGGAGCTCCACGCCCATTAATCATGCATCTTTTGAAAAAATTCTGAAGTAGACTTTAGCCGAAAGTGGGGGGATGTCATGGCCCTTTAAGGCAGTTCTGAAGATAAAAGGGGGTCCAACTCGGTACTAGTAAGGTGTACCTATTGAAATGGCTGATGAGTGTATATTGGCATGGTGAAGCAGTGCTAGTATTAGAAATAGCACAGTATTTATATCAGTATGGTGATGTAGTGGTAGTATTAGTAATAATCCAATACTTATATTGGTATGATCAGATCTAGTGTCAGTACAAACCCACCTACAGAGACTTCAATACACAGCATATTGTTTGTGAGATCAAACACGCTTATTTCTAATAAAAGAAGCCACTATCACTGTTTCCAAAGCAACTGGGCTCTGATGAAGCTCAGCTAACCAACAGCAGATGATTCCGGAACCTCCCGCCAACAGCCACATGACACATTCAGTGGCCATTAGCCAGAAACAGGCGAGACGCCTGCCGGCATCAATATTCACCAGACATACTATACCAGCACAGACTAGCCAAGCACAAACATCTAAAACTACATTTATTGTGTGTATGTGTGTGTGTGTGTGTGTGTGTGTGTGTGTGTGTGTGTGTATATGGCAGATTGTGGAATATCTCAAACGTGTGATTGGCATGTCGATGAGATATGAGAAATGAGAAGAGAAAGGGAGTGGCAGAAGGAGATGGAGTGAATTGAGAAGGACAGACGTCCCGCCAGGAAAGATTCTTCTGCCATCAGTGAAGCATGAGGAGCTCAAGGCTGACCACTGAGAACAAACAGGAGCCATGGATGGGTATCTTAGGACAAGTGCCGTATGACATCACACTCCAGAATGAAAATCAACAAACTAGGGATGGGAAGATTAACCGATATGTATCGATACGCGGTCATGCGATGCGAGTGCATCGGTAGAGCAGCGGAGGATGAATGAAATTTTGGAAGCAAATCGAGATGCATCGGTTTTTGCGAGATGCATCGGTTTTTCCAAGATACAACTTATATTTTTAATATAGAATGTATTTTTTATTTATTAACAAGTGTTGTCAACCTGTTTTTGGCGCTTAATTTAATCGACCTACATAAAATATGCCTTAGCAACGGATTTGCGGATGTGTACACCTACACTACAACTCAGTGAATCAGGTGTGCGGATGAAGCTAGTGGTGCGCCCTCAGAAAGCGCGAGAAGCAAAACAAACATTTTATTCCCCACTGAGTTCTAAATCTAAAGTATAACAACATTATGGATTTAAGGATGGACGACTTGACAGGACAGATTAGAGCAGTACGACTAATCTGATATCTCACTTGAAGCGGCGTTGTTGTGGAAGCATCTTCCAGTGTTCCTGCATCCCCGGCTTTCTGCACTGCTTCAACTGTAGCTACCAGCTCCAAAAGTGGTGAGAAAAGCATTGCAAGTTTTTTCCATGCGCAACAGTTTTGTGCACTCTACGTCAATAACGGATGTTACTGCATTGTTCATCTGCAAAGATATTCAGCCTAGTGTCACGGAGAACGAAGGTTTTAAACACCTCCTCCTGTTAATTTGTATTTAATTATATTTTTATTAGCCTGTTGTTTACAGTGACAGTGATGTTTCAAAGCAGCATAACACTGCTAGTTCACCACCTTAAGTTTTGAATATTCAGTGGCACAATATATCTTTGTAAAACTTGTTTTCATAGTTGAAAAGTTATATCACAATTCTTGTTGTGCAATGGTAAACCTTTATGTTGAAAGAGTGCAAATATATATATATTTTAATATATATTGCACTTATACATTCTGTTTATCTTGAAAATACTTAAATAATATGTGCTATATTTTCTAAAAGGCCCTCTACTGTAAACTGACACTCTGGCTCTGAGAGAAGAGCCAGTTTGTAAAAAAAAGTCTTGGTTTTCCTTGGTTAATAAATAATCAAACTCATTCAATGGCACAGCATCCTCTTTTACATAATCTCATAAACTTGATCTAATTAGTTAGTGCTGCATTATCGCATTGTATCGTGATATGGGTGTGAATCGTATCGTGTTGCATCGCAATATGTCACAAATGTATCGCTAATATATCGGATCGTATTCTTTGTATCGAGATGTGTATCGGATCGGCATTATAGCTTAGATGCCCAACCCTACAACAAACACAATCAACCATAGGCTGGTATAGTGGTATATTTAATAGTTTTGTTTAACCTACTAAACTAAGCTGAACTAAAACTACTATTAGTATAATTAAATGATTAAAAATCAAATACAGACCAAAGATCGGTGTAAAGAAAGGATGTGTGCTATTTAAAATAAACTTTAGAATATATTTTAGGTAAAACTCTTTAATTGTGATGTCATATGAAGTGAAGTAGTGAACACAAAGTAAATAACAAAAAAGAAATGGTTTGAATACAATTTTTTATAGAATGTTCTGATTCAAAATGTTTGTACTTTTAAATTGAACTTTAAATGTATATCATTTTTCATGAATCAAACCTTTGGGGTTCCATTCAGTATGGGGGTGTGCGAAAGATATGCAAAGTGGATGGCAACATCAACAGTCTGAGGTATCAAGACATTCGTGCTGCTCATTACATTACAAACCACATGAGAGGGCAGATTCTTCAGCAGGATAGGGCTCCTTCTCATACTTCAGCCTCCACATCAAAGCTCCGGAAAGCAAAGAAGGTCAAGGTGCTGCAGGATTGGCCAGCCCAGTCACCAGACATGAACATTATTAAGCATGTCTGGGGTAAAATGAAGGAGGAGGAGTTGAAGATAAACACAAAGAATCTTGATGAACTCTGGGAGTCCTGCAAGAACGCTTTCTATGTCATTCCAGATGACTTTAATAAACCGTGATTGCAGAGATGTATGGATGCAGTCCTCCAAGCTCATGATGGAGTCAGACTAAATATTCATTCTGTTTCCACTGCAGCATGACTTTATATTCTGTACTGGACATTATTTCTGTTCAGTGATGAGACCTTTGTGTAAGCAAAGTCAGACCTTGCATATCTAATGAAATCATTCAAAATCAAGGCATGATCATATTCTATTGTGCTTAAATAAGCGTAATCTAGAGGCCTTTCATATAAGCCACTTCTGATACCCAATGTTCAACTAGAAGTCAAGTTAATATCTGGTGTACCTAAAACTTGGATAGACGACAAGACTTTTGCCAGGTACAGTAATGTATACTTTTAAATGTCTTATTAGCTAAATGTCCAATTATAAACTTTTACATTTACATTCTACCTCTCCGGTGTCATTAACGGTGGCTTTAACCTTATTTGTAAATTTGTAAATATATATTGCAATGGCAAAAATCGTAGAAGTCATCTCCAGGTGTTGAATGATAAGTCGATGTATTGATTATTGTGACAGGCCTAACAATGGATAGTGTAATGTTAATGAGCTGAACTATTAAACTTTTGAATTTTTTGTTTTTACTTTAACCAATTCATTTGGAACCCACACTCATGGTCTGAAAGCTACCAGCTTCTTCATTCCAGAGTATTGGTGGAGGTATAAAGAAAGACTGCTAAACACACCTTGGGCAATTCTGATGCAGTCATCTTTTATGATACTGTATAGGGCTCTAAACCACCTCTTTTACCTTAGGATACGAATGCATTACAGAGCATTGCCATAAAGCTATAATGATTTCCATATAAACTGCCGTTGCGTTTTATGCGGGTCTCCATTTCCTACATTTTGTGCCCAGAGGTTCTGCTTATTTGGTTTCTAGCCGTTCATTGTTTCCGATCCTCCCTTCCCATTCAATGCTACGAAATGAGGCTGAAAGTCTAAATAAACAGCCGAATAATGCGCGGAATGAACATTATCCGCATCTGTTGATTCCATCTGAAGGCACGAATGGCAGCAGCAGTGAAAAGCCTGACACGTTATTGATGACATGATATGATTTCATAATAGTGCCGCAGTTAGCAGATCATCACCGCCTGCACTCCGAAATGGTGTTGCAAAGGAAAAAAAAAAGATAAGGCAAACAAACACAATCCCTTTCCAACAGACCCTGAGGGGAACATTAGCTCTACGAGGCATGGCGGTGTACTAGTTACAGATGTGCTGGATTCAGTTTATCCACACTGCCCCGCAGTTTCAGCTTCAAAAGGTTGGTCCACCCTAAACACTCTGTCATCATTTATTCACCCTTATGTTGTTCCAAACCCACAGGAAAACTGTATGTGGAACACATATGGAGATATATTTCATCAAATCTGAGAGATTTTGATCTCTCCACTGAAACTCTGCGAAACAGTCATGAAGAAATAATCAAGCAGTTGGTATATAATCATTCATTCACTTTCCTTCAGCTTAGTCTCTTATTTATTAGGGGTCGACACATTGGAATGAACCACCAACTATTCAAGCATATGTTCTAGGCAGCGTATGCACTTTCAGCCACAACCCAGTACTGGGAAACACCCATACACTCTCTCAGTCGCACACACTCATACACTATTGCCATTTTAGTTAATCAATTCCCCCCTAGCGCATGCGTTTGGACGGTGGGGGAAACCGGAGTATCTGGAAGAAACCCACACAAACACAGGGATAACATGTAAACACCACTCGGAAATGCCACCTTACCCAACCAGCATTCTTCTTACTGTGAGGTGACAGTGCTAAGCACTGATTCACCGTGCCACCTAATATCTTAGTTGCTTTTTTAGGTAATCTTCAAAGTCTGACGATTTGCTTGCGCTTTTTAGCCACAATATTTTTAGCCACGCCCCCGATTCCATTAGTTTGCTACTAGAGAATGATGCCCAAATAGAAAGTCCCGCCCCAACTCAGCATTCTTTTTTAAATTGGAAGTATGTCAACATACTGAACTAAAACTCAGATGCAAACTCTTGAATAAATACTAAGATATTTTAAATAATTAGGCAATGCAGTGGCACAGTTGTTAGTGCTGTCGCCTCACAGCAAGAATGTCGCTGGTTATATGTCAGTTGGCGTTTCTGTGTGGAGTTTGCATCTTCTCCCTGCATTCACATGGGTTTCCTCCAGGAGCTCCGGTTTCACCCACAGTCCAAAGACATGCGGTAGCCTTCAGGTGAAATGGGTAGGCTAAATTGTCCATAGTGTATGAGTGTTTGTGGATGTTTCCCAGAAGTTTTCAATATTAGATTTTATTTACATTGGAATTTATAAATTTCTTATTTTCTGAATCTGAAATTAGGTCAATTGTTTATCCTATTCAATACTAAAGGTATCAAGGTTACATTTGCACAAAATGTTCAATACATTGTACACAGTGAATCAAAAATACTTTAACTGCATTTTCACAGCTCATAATTTATCCCACTGTAAAACTTCAATAACTGATCGAAGCTTATCACTCTAAACAATTGATTTATTTGATTTATTTATCTATTAAAGCTTTTGTCAGAATAATTATTGTTGAAAGTAAACAAAGACAGAATTTTGATGTGGAGTACAAATCTCTCTACAATCGAAGCTGCAACCTGAAATGTGTGTGTTGCTATTCTGTCGTGCAGCACAGCACAGCACAGCACAACTATATTGAGCAAATGGACTGTGGCGTTTGGGTCATTATGGCATATTACACAAATTTAGAGCATTTGACCTGGTTTTCAAAGGTTAAATACTCAACCAACCACAACTTTGACCACACGTTTGAGTTTTCGGCTTACACCATCAAGCATATGTCACTCCTAGAAACATTTATGTGTATCTTTTGAACAAATTGCTATAATCTTCAAGATACAACATGCTACGTTGACATTAATAATACATTACAACCTGGCGCATGAAGTGTGTCTGACTGAACCAACCTTGGACCCCTGAAGCCATTATAGTAAGTGAAGTGGAGTCATTTTGGCAGCGGTTAACACGCAGACACCCAGTCCACAGCCTCAAAAGCTTATTCAGCTCATAAGAGTGACAACATTTCTGCCAGATACTCTTCTTCAGCCTGCTGAGCTGAGTGAAAATAGTCAGACTTGGCAACATGTTGTAGGGAAGCATTAAAGTTTTATAGTTTGCCCACAATTGTTATTTTTTGGGCATTCATTCAAATACTGATCTGGCTGTTTACTGCTTTTATTCACATAAAAAACAAAGCAATAAAATTGAAAGGTCCTTGGAAAGGGTAAAAATGCCAAATATCAAAGATTAATATATAGATCTCAAATATTTATCCTAAAAAACATCCATGTGTATTTTGAAGATTATGAATAATAAACCAAGTCCAAACTAAAACCAAAAAAGCACAATAAAAGACAATAAATGAATAGTAATCATCACAGGCATTCAAATGGTTTCCACTACAAATACTAGTCAAAACGTTACAAAATATCAAATTTGTAACTATTAAATCCGGCCAATTTTATAGGTTCCAGTGTGTTTGGCGAGATATTCGATTATGATTTATTGGTTTTGACATTTCAACAATAGAATTTAATAAACATACCAGTAGAGATTACATGATCAATATAGTTTCACGTCAATGCTTCCCACTCATTCTGTATAGGTGACGTCAAGCATTCAACCCAGGCTCATTCTGAAAACATACCCCTATATACATTACTGGAGAGTGGCAAATACATTTCAGGAGCTATGTTTATTGCAGTTTTTGCGAACCCACCAGAGGCCGCTGCGTATACTTTTTGAGATCTTAAATTTCTCTCAAGAGTGCCATTCATGCCTGTTGATCTCGTATAAATCCACCAGACGCCGCTGTTGACTGATTGACTGACTGACCAATCGACTGACCCACCCTCCTCCTTCCCTAAACCCAACTATTAGCGTTTTCAAAAGCACAGATTGACCTGCCCACCCACTTAAGTTCAAACAGGCTGCGAAAATCAGCAAAACAAAAAACATGTGCAATACTTTCTAAATTAGTGCTTTAGAAAAAAAAAATCCTTAAATAGAGGTTTACCTTTGAAAGGGTTCTTTAGAACTCTAGCTGACCATAAATCCCTAATGATAAAATATCTGTAATTTCCATGCTTCTAATATCCAAAGTAGCTTATTGTGGTCTTATGAGTTACAGAAGGCTAGAATCCTTATTTATTTATTTGTTTATTTATTTATTTTGCATCACATATATTGTCTGATGAAAGCCAGCACCAATATTTCATTACTTCATATTATTACTGTCGTTTTCGTAAAAAGGGCGAAGTAAACGTTCATAAAAAGTTTGCTTTCAAACTGGTTTAGTTAGACTTACTGTTAAGCAGAACCAAGTGTATTTATTAGAAATAGATACTCCACAACGATGGATATTTTGATAACTTCTTGTGTAGGCAATTTGATCTGCACACTGTCTCAGCTGTATTGTGTGATGGAAGGATTGTGCGGCCGCGCGCCGGTTTGAAGTTCAGCTGTAACCGCCGCACACCCAAGACAATGCTTAAGTTAAGTCCATTCAGTATGAGCCTTCTGTTACTACATGTACAAGTGTCTCAATGATGAAGACTGTTTGAATTTTATTTTTTGTTCTACAACGAGCTTGGTTAGCCTACCTTTGACTGAACGGTTCTCCTGGTAGTGCCGAAATAAGTGACTGTCACTGTCCTGGGAAAATTAGCACATCTGATCACCCTTATGGGTGACTAAAACAGGCTTTTCAATATTCTGATTGGGCTTGAGCCTCTTTGAGCCCCAGTTTACCACCGGCGGAATACATCAGAGGGAGTATTTGATGAGAGACAGCATAACGCAAAGAGGCGTTTCCTGCGTCATAGCGCAAATTGATTTTTCAGCCAATCAAGGGCCCCCTTCTTTCATGTCCCCCACCTAGCCCTTACCCTAATCCGGCCCTGGCCAGAGATTTACTGCTTTTTGTCTGGATGACAAAACTAAAACATCACTGACAGCAGTCCATTATAATGGATGCGATGTCAGAACGGGATAAAACATCACAAAACTATTAAAACTTCTGTAATACTTTATATTCTTCTTAAGTTTTCTTGCAGGGTGGAAATTACCCAAATCTAAAAACACTGCACATCAAACCATATTTACAGTTAATATCACTGACTCACTTCCAAACACTGACACGCTTCCAAACAAAAAGACTTCAGTCTTTTTGTATAATTGGTTAAAGTGAGACCAATCAATCTGTATGTGCAAGACATTCCTGATAATTGTGTTTTCTAGTTCTTGTGGTTTGAGGTTTGGTCTTCAATGCCAGGTCACTGGCTGCGAAGAGAACATGCTCTGACCCGCGGGGGGTGAAGTCGCCATCTGTGTAGCCGTCATTAAACTAATGAACCATGCTCCACAAACAAGAGAGCTAACAAAGAATTGCTAAGCAGAAGATAAGTGACGTTAGCATCTCTGCATTTTTTAAAGCTAGTATTGATTAGCAATCCGTTTGTAAACCTCTCAAGTATAACAGATTGTATTTATGCATTTGATTTGTCACCGATCACTGGAATTTTTTTAGATCCAGATAGTTTATAAAATAGCTAAGTAGCATCAGTTATAAGATAACATTAGCATTCTGCCTGAAGTGTTAGTATTAAAGGCTTACATGAGCACATGATTAGGTGAAGCAAGATACTCTTTGCCCCTTGGGGTCGGCGAGGTGCCTTTGATTTAGCTTTCGCCATCATGTCTGGCAATCCGAAGAGTGAGCAGCCTGAGCTACATGCATTTGATCTAGCGAGAGGATGGCCAATAAATATCACAAGGGCTGGATATTGGACTCTTTATGTGCCGAATAAGTAGGACCTCATCTGAATGTAAATGTGCCTCTGAAATAGCGTTTCATGGAACTGTGCGGGATTGATGTAGAATTCCAGCACTGCTAGTTGCAGTAAGGAAAATAAATGAATTTTAAAATGGCTAGGATAACGTCGAGAGTTGTAATAAATAGACCTCCTCCAACCTGGTGATCACATGACAAGACATAAAAATAATAATAAAAAAAAAACAGGTGTCATCAACTTGTTTTGCTGATGAGGATAAGCAATAGCATCGTTTTTTTATGTTAGCATGCTAGCTTTTACAAAAAGTTAGTAAAAGAGGAAAAAGGCTTGTTTTATAGAACACAACATTTGAGCACGATGCTTTGCCTAGCTTTGCCAATCCCGAGGGTTCTCCTGGAGGGTGACTTTCCTGAATTTAGCAACAACGCCACAAGCCTGGTCATTTCTTAAAGCAGTGCTATATCTATCCCCTTCATTACTATATCAATATAGTTCAAAGAATGAGTGAATGTAAACAAGTATAAACAAATACAGTCACTGAGGCTATATCCAAAGACTATAGAATGTACAACACATGTCACTTGTATAGTTTTGAATAGGGAAAAGTGTAACACTCAATAAGGCAACTGAAGCCCCGCCTACTAGTACAGGAGCCAATCATCAGACATAAGAAATATATCCACATAAAGCTTGACTTCCCTACAATTAAATAAACCAACTACACTTGAAAACAAAAGTTTTTTGGTTTTGTAATGGCCGCCGAGTAAAATGACTTGCCTTAAAACAGGGGTGTCCAAACTCGGTAATGGAGGGCCATTGTCTTGCTGAGTTTAGCAACTTGCTTCAACTCACCTGCTAGGAATTTTCTAGTATATCTAGAAAGAGCTTGATTAGCTGATTGAGGTGTGTTTGATTAAAGTTGGAGCTAAACATTCCAGGGCACTGGCCCTTCGGGATCGAGTTTGGACACCCCTGTCTTAAAGGGAATTTGGTATATCATGAATCTCCCCTATACCTTTTAATAATGGAGGTAGACGTCATTTTAAAGATGGTTGAAACCATAGTGGACATTCTGAAGTGTACTCAATCAATCCCACAATACACCTCAATAACAAGCTAACAACCTATGCACACTTGACAGCTAGAAACTAGCCATAATGCACTATGAGACTTTGCGAATGAATTTCCGAGTCTGGTCACAAAATGGCTGCCATATAATGCAACCCTATTGGTGTACAATTCAAAATAAAATAATAGACTATTTAATTAATTTTTGTATACATGATGGAAATAAAAATGCTTTGTTTTATCACTAACAGACAGATCGCTAAACATTAAATATCACATGGTCTGACCAAGAATTTTAAAGAGCCCATATTATACATGAAATAGGGTCATATCTTGGTTGTAAGGGTCTCCTACAACAGTCTAATATGCATGCAAGGTCAAAAAACACTTTCATGATCTTATAATCTGGATTTATTTTTACCTAATTATCCCAGCGACTCCCGTATGAATCGTCCAGTAATTCATTTGTTCCCAAACCCCTCCTTAGCACGAAGCTAATCTACGCTGATTGGACCGATGACAGTCTGTTGCGATTGGTCGACTGCCTTCAGTGAGAGAGTGAAATTCCCAACAGCTAATCAGCAATATAAAAGTAATCACAGTTCATACACGCTCAATAGTGTAGGCGTGGATTTTAGCTGCCAGTGGGTCAATGTAAATACAGACGATGGACATGAAAATAACTATTTTATCGAGCAAAAACTCCAAAAACTGTTGACGAGATCATCTAGCTTGTCTCACTCTGCTCTTTTCACAGACACACACACACATTGCCCTCGTCTTTGCGCGCGCGCACACACACACAAAAGCACACACACACCTCCGGACGACAACGCCCACACACACACACACAAACACACACACATACCTCCGGACGAGAGCGCGCACACACACACACGGACGCACACACTACCCTCCTTCACGAAGCTCCATAAACAAAGCAGCACGTGTCACGTTTTTAACGTGACTTTGCACGCGATATGAGAATATAGCGAGTTAACCTGATACAGTACACGCGGTGCTATCAGACAATAGCTAGACGCACAATATATTCTGAATATTTCTGTCTATACCTCCCACCTTTGACATGTTGACTTATGAGCTAAACATGCAGTCTTCGCACCAGTATGTGTGTGTGCTTGGATTACACATTTCACATGCAACCTCCTCTTTGTTTTCCACCAGTATTTGTTTCGCCGTCCTCGGTTTCTCCCTCCTTGCATAAGAAGTGTGTTTTCAGAGCTCAACTCCCTCCGGCAGAATTTCAATGGCCCTCTCCAGCGCTACGTTTCCTGCTTAGGGATCAGTGCACAGCATCGCTGCATCTTCCCAACAACACACTTCAAAAGTCAAAAACCCCTAACGTTCGCATTCTCACTGTGATGCTGTTGGTTAATCCAGGCCTACACAAGGCAAACACATCTACAAAGATAAAATGAAAAGCATCGATTGGGCTGCCTTGTAAACAGCTCCATTGAAATGCCTCGCGATACGTGGAGCTTGTTCTGCTTTCTAGCTCATTATCGCTCAGAGCTCGGCGTATGAACATCAGCTGATAATGATATCTGTAGCGTGGCTGGAGAGATCAGGAGATTTCTGCCCTTACGCACAGACACAATTAGCCAGTGTTGCTGACAAAACAGACGAGGCATAACCCAGGCTGTTGTTATGATGTGCAAAGCTCATGAAATCTGGGTTAATTAGCAGGGCTTGCTTGGAAAAAGCTGCACTACTGCTCGTATTTAGGGTTAGAAATGTTGAAGAACAATAATATCCGCGCAGGCACTCAACATCAAAAGATGTTGATTTTAGGTTAGATTTAGGTTGTGACGTCAGGTGACCAAAATTCAATATCTTGCCAGCGTCTAAGGGGACAACGTTATTTTAATGTCCAATAGTGACATCGAATAATGTTGATATTTGGTTGATCTTAGGTAGAAAAGTGACTAAGATCTAAAGTCCGATAGATGCTATGGTGGTGATGTCCACACAACGTCAAGGTGTAACATGATTAGACCTTGATATTTGGTTACTTTTAGGTTAGACGTTAGACATTGACATCGGCCTGATTTTGGATTCTGATGTCAACCCGATTCTCATTTCCAAACAAATTCCAACGTCCCCAGGATATTGGGGTACACGTCAATATGACGTCATGTTGACGTCCTTTGCCTGCAGGGATGAGAGAATGCAGTCCTTAGCGAAGATACTAGGGCTGCGTCCAAAACTGCATACTTCCATACTATATATTATGCTAAAATCAGTATGCGAGCCGTGTAGTATGTCTGAATTCATAGAATTCGAAAATCAGTAGGCGAGAAGTACCCGGATGACTTCTGGCGAGATTCTGAAGAGCGCATCCCATGCACGCTGTGCTATCCCATAATGCCCCATGAGAGAATTCATGAATGGAAGTGAGGCGACGCAACTGACGCAGGTAGGTCACGTGACCATGACAAAATGGCGGATGTAGTACGTCCGAAATCTATTCATACTTTTCACATTCATACTGTATAGAACGTACTTTTCTAACGGCCGAGTAGTTCGTTTAAATTCAAATGCAGTACCTACTGAGTAGTAGGCGGTTTCAGACGCAGCCTAGGTCAGGGGTGCTCAATCCTGTTCCTGGAGATCTACCTTCCTGCAGATTTCAGTTGCTACCCATATCAAACACACCTGCCTGTAATTATCAAGTGGTGTTCAGGTCCTAATTAATTGGTTCAGGTGTGTTTGATATGGGTAGCAACTGAAATCTGCAGGAAGATAGATCTCCAGGAACAGGATTGAGCACCCCTGGACTAGGTGATGTAAATGAAATTGTCCTATAATGCTAATAAAATGAGGTTCTATTAAAAACCACGGATAAACAATATTCATTTTAATTGTTTTGTTATTTCAGAGTTTGGTCACTTTATTTTGAGCTACAAATGTTGTATTAGCAAGCCATTAGCTATAGCTTTTAGCTCAATGAATGATTAATCTGCAGCTTTTTAAATAGTTAGTAAAGTAGCAGGCTTGGGTGTAGGGTATGATTAGGGATGTAGAATAAGATCATTCTTTATACGTACTAAAACAGGCAATATCTCATCAATAAGCATGTAATAAGCCATTAGTATTCCCACACGGAATCTGCGGTGGCAGATGTTTAGCCTATCATTAATTCTGTTTATTAACTTAAGTAAATTTGTGTAAATTAAAATTTATTCAGTTTTTAAATTATTTTCAATAGTAGTATTGACTAATACGAAAAAAATCATATGATTTGTTTACAATACAGTTTGTAAAGAAATATTTTCTGTCTATAGGTAGACATATTATATGTGAGACTGGATGTAATTGCATTTGCATAGCAAAAAAATAAAAAAATTAAAAGGTATTTTTTTTTTTTTTTCATAAATTAAGTTTTTAGTTATGATACTCCCAAAATCACTTTGCATAAAACTGCTGATTTTTTTTTTACCACAATTCTGTGCATAAATAGCAAAAAATGTTCACAGATTTTGTGTGGACCTAGGTATTAGGTAGTATTAGGGGTGTAGAATAAGATCATGCTTTATAACTACTAAAACAGCCAATAATAAGCAGGTAATAAGCCATTAGGTAATAGAGAGAGTTGGTTAATCTTAAGTGTTATCCAGATTTTTTTTAACCACAATTACAATTTTAACCACAAGGCATTCTTTTAAATGACATTACTGACATTTTTCACAATTTTTTAATTTTTTTTTTTAAACTATCAGTTTCGCCATTTGTATTATTATTATTTTTTTCTCAAAATTGCTGCTTTCTGGACTTTACTGCTTTGACACAATCTATATTGTAAAACCGCTATAAAAAAAATAAAAATAAAAAAAACATTAATTGAATTGAACTGAATTGAACTGCTTTATGTTTCATAATTGCAGTTTTTTTCACACAATTTTTATTTAATCTTTTGCAGTTCTTATATCTAGCATGCATAATAGTTTGGAGTTATTAAAAAATGTCATATAACTGCAATACATAAATAACCACAAAAAAGTCATATAAAATATGATAATATAATATATTAATAATATAAACAGCAGAAGAGCATTCATTAGTTTTTCTTTAGCTTAGTCCCTTATTTTTTTTTTTCATGGGTCACCACAGTGAAATGATTCCAGCATTTGTTTTACGAAGCTTTTGTTTGCACTCTCGAAAATTAAAAATGAAACATGATTGGCAGGTTCTGAAATAAGAGGCTAAGTCAGAATGACATGTTTTAGCTGCTAAAAAAACAAAACAATAATGACTTGAACTTTTTTTATACCCATAACTCATAAAATAACATATCCCTTTGGATATGTTTTACTCAAGTCCAAAATATATTACAAAATGACAATAAAAGTTGTTGTGTATTTTCATCATAATTTTCCACTCTTGCCTATAAGATTAACATTCTCACTTGACTTCCATAAAGCAAAAACTAAAAGCATAAATTCACTCTAGCAACCACCAAATATGCCCTCGCAATGCCATCCTGCTCACAACATTTGCACAACTATTAAACCACACATATTTGTTTGCGGATTTTCTTTATATTTCAGTCGCTTCGGCAGCTTCAGAAAGTTTTGCGAGCATCTGTCTCAAGCCTTATTTAGATTTCACAGCTCCAGAGCTGGTTTGGGAGTGGTGTGACTTCACCTCCTGATGACATCCTTCAAAAGGTAAAACCCTCAACACTTACAAGTGTGTTTCTCAAAATAAAATGAGCCACTGTTCTTTTCTCTCTTTTTCCTTTTTGGCAGAGGGAGAACCTCACAAGCTGCCTGGCGAGCTAATTTTAAAACCCGACAGTGTTTTCTTGACAATGACGAGCTGACGGAAAACACTTCCACAACACAAATACTCTGGTGCTCCGCTTTGTGTTTCACTTCAGAACTTTTGTGTTAATGAATGACAGTCAAAACCTTCACTCCCTTTGCCAAAGAGAGATGGCTCTGTTAAAAGCCAAATACAAGAATGAGATTTCTCACAACTCAAACTTTTTTTTGGCCAATTTTTGTCCTTTTTATCAATTGTGAGTTGATATTTTGCTGTTATTTACTCTTTTCTTTCAGTCTGTGTTTACATGTTTTCTTGCAGTTCTGAGTTTGTCACTATTTTATTCATGATTCTGGGTTAATTTCACTTTTTAAATCAAGCCATTCTGAGTTTGTAGCTCACAGTTCTTACTTTTCCTTCAGAATGGCAACTTTAATTTTCGGAATCGCATTTCTTTGGCCTTCCGCATTGAAATTATTGGAATTCTCCAGCAATCACGCTCGGATCTGCACCAACACAACTGGTCCAAGATCGCCTGAATGAGTTGGTCTCGGCTCGATTGGAACTCTGGAGCAGATCAATTGTAGAGAGAAAGCAATACGATTCGAACCAGGCTAAAAGAGTATTACGGATATGTTATAGACATGTATACGGCTATATGAAAAGAAAATTGTAAGCAGGGCAGGATGTCATTCTTACCGGTAAATGTGCACTTCATGTAAAATTCAAAAGTGAAAGCATGATAAACTTTTAATGAGAGCTGTTTAACCGTTAAGAAAATTGACTGAACAGCAGTCTTGGTTTATCTGTTAAACCATCTCTCTATGATGTAAAGTCTATATTGCATAATTCCAGCCTGATCTCACGAGAAAACGTAAGTATTTTACGTTTTGCCAGTTTAGTGGCTAACTCGTATGAATTCGTACAAGTTCAATCGTACTAAATGGTACGATTTTAAAAAGGAGGCGTGGCACCTAACCCCACCCCTAACCCCAATCGTCATAGGGGGATGAGCAAATCGTACTAAATTGTACGAATTAGATCGTATGAATTCATTCGAATTAGCCACTAAATGAAAAAGTTACGAATTGCCGTGAGATTGTGTTGATAATTCTAGCCAACGACTCTGTATGAGAAAGTCTTACCTTTGATTTATATTTGGTGATGATGTTTGTGGGTGTCACCATTCAAAATAAAAGCCCAGTTTTTCGCTTCTGATGTCTTAATTGCTCATCGTCATTATTTAAATATGAACTTAAGACAGCTGAGCAGGACTCAGCAAAATAAACTCTGAAACTCTGACCAATGTGAGAAGAGTTTACACAAAGGGTGTTAAAATTAATTGTTTCTTCGGTGCACCGCGATGCAGACGCGGACGATTCGGTATCGGTTCAGTAATAATCATAACCGATTATCATGTAATGACGTCATTTATTTCATATGCGCTGTGTCGCGAGGGAGGTAAGTGCGGGTATTTACAACACTCCAGACGCCAACTATTTAAAAAACGCAGAAACTGTGCACAATTTCACTGCGCGTTTGTGTTTTCTGGACAGTCTTTTCCTGACACTTACAGCAGAAGCCTCTATTTCTCTGCGATTGGGGGAATGAAAGCGAACTGCATTTCTCTCTCTCTCTCTCTCTCTGTGGCCCATTTCACCTGCTGGCGTGACTTTTCCTCTCGGCTGCTGGTGTGACGTTTTCTCCCCTCTCTTTTCCTCTCGGGAGTTACAATGATACTTCTGGATGTAGGTCTGCATTCCCGCGATTTCAGAATAAAACGCAGGAGCGGTCGGTAACTCTGGTGTAATTTTTACAGGAGTGAACGGTCTTACAATATCGCTCTCGAGCGAGCAAGCAAGCGTGCGTGTGTGTGTTTGTTTGTTTGTTTGGTGCTGTCTGTGGTGCTGTGTGTCTACAGTATGTGTGTGTGTGTTCATAAAGACAGCTCGTTATAGCCTACCCCCAAAATATAACACTGTGTATGGAACCGAACCGAACCGTGAGACCAGTATAGGTTCACACCTCTAGTTTACTTGCATGGGACTTGTTTTAGCTATATAGCCATTTATTATCATCAATTCTAAGTTGATAATTGTTATTATTTACTTTTTTCTTTCAGTTCAGAGTTTATGTTTCCCTGAGTTCCGAGTTTGTCACTATTTCTCTTGTAACAAATCTGTAAGTAATCAGACAATTTTGACTTTTTAATCAAGCTATTCTAGCTAGATTCATAGCTCACATTTATTACTTTTCTTTTAGAATTGCAACTTTATGCTTCAGAATTGCATTCTTGGAGCCTTCTGCAATGAAACTATTGGAATTCTGGGTTTAAATCTCTTAATTTACATATTTTCTTTTGATATCTAGCCATTTTCCAACCCAAGCTCATTCTGGGAACGTAGCCCCGGGGACGTTTCTGGAGAGCGTTTAGTTTTTTTCGAGCGAACGTTGTGGGGCGGTGTGGCGCCACTCCGCTCCTCCTCTTCGCGCTCGCCGACTGACGGCTCGCCTCCGTGTGGAGGGCTTTTCCGCTGCAACCAGTTTGTCCGCTTAGCTTGCAGCGTTACGTCGGCGGAGCGGAGGCCCGGAGGAGGAGGAGCCGGCCAGAAATCAGGTAAGATGAAAAACAGAATCCAAAAAATAAGGGTGATCCGAAAACGCGGTCGAAATCAAAGACGATGGCTTTTGCTTTTTTTTTTTCTGGATGGCTTTTGCAAACCTTTGCTTGGGTTTAGGGAAGGAGGAGGAGGAGGGCGGACGGGTCAGCCAATTGGCCGGCCGCCTGGTCGATCGTTCAGTCGTTCAGCCAGTCAGTCGGACGGACGGTCGCTCCACAGCGGCCTCTGGTGGCTTTTCACGTGAGAACAGCACGGGCGCGAACGGCGCGCGCTCCCGAGAGGTGCTCGAGACGGGAAAAAGCGAGCACAGCGGCCTCTTGTGGATCCGCGAAAACAAAAACTGCTCGAATACGTACCTCCCGGGACGTATTTTGCGGTCTGCAGAAACGTCCGTGGGGCTATGTTTCCACAATGAGCCCGGGTTGCCATTTTCGTTCTCATTATCAATTCTGAGTTGATATTTTTCTATTATTTACTCTTGTCTTTCAATTCTGGGTTAATGTGTTTCCTTTCAATTCATCATACCACCCCGAAGCGTTCATTTTAAAGACGAAATGCAGCCATACTTTATGCGATCTCCAGAAATGTATACAGGGCTACGTTTTCAGATTGAGCCTATGTTGGATTTTTCTACTCAGCTAATCACCATAGACGAGGTAGTGACTGCAGGTTGAGCAAAGTAGTGGAGTAAAAGGTCAGATACTGCAGTAAAAATGAACTCAAGCTAAAGTAAAAGTTCACATTTATAAAACTACTTAGCAAATTACAATTACAAAAAAAAATACTAAATGAATGTGAGACAAAATAAAGTCACAACTACCTTTCATATCATTTTATTCCTAGAAGCCACCTTTCTTTTCTGACAGCATGGAAACCTAATTTGAAAACCTGACAGTGTTTTTCGTTTTTATTCTGTTTTTGACAATGAGACGCTGACAGAAAACACATCCGCAACACAAATCCCCAGTATCCTAACAGTGTTTGGCTTCAGAACGTTGTCTTAATAAATGACAGTGGAAACCTTCATCCCCGTAATTTGTCAGAAGAAGAGATGACTCAGTTAAAGGCCAAACACAAGATCCGCTTTGTAGGGAAATATGTCAGACGCCGAGAGGTAGAAAGCACAATGTGAAACTGGAGCGCAGTGACAGCTTTTTCTTTTCGTTTTTTTCTCTGGCTCACCTCATTTGAGGACTTCAAGGTTACGCTGATGTTCCCAGACTCCAGCGCTTGAGTTCCTTCAAGTCTCAGAGCTGTAATGAGCTCATTACACACTCTCTGAAAATGTCACGGACTCAGGCTACAAGCACTGCTATATTTTTTTTCCCCTTCTGGAATAGCATGTGGTTTAAGGGTTGTTTCTTACAGTGCATTTGAGGAAAGCACAGCGGGCCGAGTACTGACCCAGAATTTCCGACGTGGTTCAAATGTCACTTTTTACATTATGGCTAGATCCGAGGACAAAAAATCATTTGGTGCGATGTCTTTCAAAAGGTCAACTGTATGAAACAACCATGTTCCAACATTGCTAGTCTGAATTTAAAGGATTTTTTTGAAAGGCTGACTTTAAAGGCTCTCTTAATTCAGGTTATTAAATTTAGAGTTTATGTTTCACAATTCTGCCAATTTTGTACAGATTTGTAACTGTATTTCTAATTTCTCTGCATTTATATCTTACAATTCCCTAAACAGTTCACTAGAAATTGGGGTTTTGTTTTTCACAATGTTTAACTGTAACAGGATTTCACTATATACAGTACTGTGCAAGAGTCCTGAGCACTATACCAGCTTTGTTGGCCTAAGACTCTGGCACATTATAAACAATCAGTCTATTTATTAAAAACAAACAGAAAATAATAATAATTCTTTACATTTAAATAGCGCTTCTCTGGGCACTCAAAGCGCTTAACTCACATTGGGGGGAATCTCCTCATCCACCACCTCATCCTCCACCTGGATGACATGACGGCAGCCATTTTGTGCTGAAGTGATGAAGCCAATTATGATATGGGGAGGGTTAGGAGGCCACAATGGACAGAGGCCAGTGAGCCTCGGTTTAACGTGTCATCTGATAGACAGCGCTTAGAGTATAGAGTCCCCTTCACTATACTGAGGCATTAGGACCCACACAGACCGCAGTTTGGGCACCCCCTGGCCTCACTAACAACACTTCCAGCAGCAACCTAGCTTTTCCATGTGGTCTCCCACCCAGGTACTGATAGGGCGCAGCCCTGCTTAGCTTCAGTGGGCGACCATATGAAAGTTGCAGAGAGCTAGCAGCTGGCAAAATATAGGAAATATAGCACAACACCTCCTCTTTAAGCAAAAGTCTATGTTTACTGTGGCTTCCTTTGGCACCAAGCACAGCTTGATCTGTTTTGTTCTAACTGTCCTGACATTTTCTGAAATAACGTGCTGTGTAATATCAGCCTTCTGTTAGCACTTAAGAGTCCTTCTTTGGGTTTAGAGTGTCGTATCTCTTTACAATATTCAAGTCTTGACCCTATGAAGGCCATTTTATGACTGTATCATCACCAGTGTACTTTCTCTAGAAACTTGAGCATATTGAATTGAGTGAAACTTGTTGAAATGAAATCTGAATATATGTAATTCAACTTGAATATGTGAAAATAAACTTTAATATAGCAAATGAAACTTATATATAAGCACCCATAAACTCTTTCGGAGTTCTTCTTTAGGTTTAGATAGTCATATCTTTCTTTTTCTGTTAAGGTGAACTCATACAGTCTCTATAATATTCAGGTCTGGACTCTGTGAAGGCCATTTCATGACTGCCTGTGTTTACCATCCAAATTTATCCGTAATGGTGGTTCATTCCACTGCTGTGAACCCCTAATAAATCGGGTAGTAAACAGAGGGAAAATGAATTAATGAATTTATCTATAATATTCAGCATTCAAAACAGGTACAGCTTCTATTTTGTTACCTTGGTCCTGTACATGTGTAATGACAATAAAGATTAATCTAATGAATCTAATGTCATTTTAATGCACCTTACATATACTGTAAAATCCAACAGTCAACTTTATCAAATAAAATGAAGGTAGTTAACTCAAAATTGGCTGAAAGTTCATTCTACTCATCTGAAATGAGTTTTCATCTCAGTGTTGAAGTTAATGAGTTAATTAAATACCTCACTACTTCAACTTAAATAGAGTGAGTTCACAGTACTCATATAGATTCGTTTTTAACTCAAATGGTTTGTAGCAATCGGTTTCCTCAAACGGTTTGAGCTAACTTAACTCATTGAGTTTTACAGCACTCGATTGGTTTGAGTTCTCTTCATTAATTGGGTTTACAATGCTCAAATTGCTTAATTTAACCAAATGGATTAAGTTCACAGTACTCTTTAGGATTCGTTTTTGAACTTAAATGGTTAATCATTTACTGTCTTCTCAAATATGTTGTTTCAGTGTTTATATGTGTGGCACTTTCATGTGTTTTTCCTGTAATATCTTGCTGAACACACACCCCTGAGCTTAACACACACCAAACAGCATCACTCAACCACCTCAAGGACCAAATTATGTAAAGCTTTATTACGTTCAAAATTAGAGGTTTTATAGCGAAACTTCATCTCAGCCTGCGGGAATTAAACACACTGACGCAAACGCGCCACAATTAATAGCAGTTTGATTAAAAGTTGCAGTGACAGATGAGTAATTGCAATGCATTTTGGGAAGGCTTTTGATCGGTCTCTGTTGTTGAGTTGCATGCATGTGACACGGATAAAGGTTGTGGCTTCAGGTCGCACCCCATATTACGTCTCTATTTGTAGTAATTAAAGATTGGTCCATCATTATCTGCAGAAGGAAACTGGCTTCTGCAGTAATTGAGGTGTAATTGCTATGAATTCACTCAGTAATGCATTCATTGATTAGAGTGTAATCAGGTTAATGCTTGATGCCGGGTCAAGAGTTAGAGGGGAATCTGCAAATTTGTGCTGGGAAGTATGGAAATGATCCGTTACGAGAATAAGCTTATTTTTTTTTGCACAGTATGAAATAGATATACAGTTGAAGGTCACACGTTATTTTAATGGTCTGTTTGTTGAAGTTACATTGCACCTACATGCCAACTAATTCTCATTAGATTATAAGTAGACTAATAGGTTGGGGTTAGTGTAAGTTGTACTTGCAAAGTTTCTTATAATCAATTAAATGTCTGTTAAAGGAGTTGTATCAGCAGATTAACCAGACAGTCATCTAATACTCAAATAGACCATCAAAATAAAGTGTTACCCAGTTGAAGTCTGCATTATTAGCCCTTCTGAATTATGAGCCCCTCCTGTATAGTTTCTGTTTAACGAAAAGAAGATTGTGTCAACACATTTCTAAACATAATAGTTTCAATAGCTCATACTGTATCTCTCAAATTGTTCAGGCAATCATTCTTTCTAGATAACTGTCCAGTGGTATGGTCAAGTGCATCACTTCGATACATTAAATTTAGTCCAGAATAGAGCAGCACAACTCATTTTACACTGCAGAAGAGTTCAATTTATGAAAATGCATAAAACTTTAGGTTGGTTATTGGTGATAGGGTAATTGTTTCTCTGTTGTGTTTCATTGGAAATAGTTCTGTACTGTGTGCGTGGATCTTGTGGGAAAACACGGCGAAAAGTCCTACATGACTTTACTAGTTTGATTGCGGTGTTTACTTCAATAATGCCACCAATATCGGCATACTCCACATGTCTTAATTCCATTTCTGTTTAGTTTAGTTATGACTTTAATTTAAGGTGATCAAAAATCGCTGTTTGGAGCTTATGTCCGCCTACAGTTCAACATTCATGTTTAACTGAATAAACACAAGTACATATTACTGAATATCATTTATTTTCATCACTAATAATCAAAGTAGAAAAGTTTCTCGAGCAGTTTGTGATGCATTTTGGAAACAGGAGATGAGCCCCTGGTCTAATGCGCCACCTGGCTTGAGAAACCGGTTCTCAAAGACTTATTTGGGTAGCACACTTATTCTGAATGCCTTCGGCAGAATTCAAATGATCCATTTTAATCTAGATTAAAAAAAACATGTATGCCCACCTATATTTTAAAGATAAAATGTAGCCATACGTAGCTCTGGCTACATAATTTGCGCTCTCCAGAAATGTGTACAAGGGTACGTTTTTACAATGAGCCTGTGCTGTACAATTTCCATGATAACCATTAAAACCCTTCAGGAAATTCTGTAACGGCTCTTGTTGTTTTTTCAGTGTAAAACAAAAATGAATCATTAATATTTTATATATAATTTGATAACACTTTAGCTTGGGTACTAATTTACACTAATAACTAGGCTTATAACCTGTGCATTATTAAAATATGGTCTGTTTATTAGTACTTATAGAGCACATTTGTCTGTATGATGTATTATACATCCCTAATCTTGAACAATAACAAAACCTAACTACTCCCTTACTAACAATTAAGCATTTAATTATGAGTTTATTGAGGCAAAAGTCATAGTTAATGAAGTATTAGTTATTTAATTTCAAAAGTCATAGTTAATCAGTTGTATCTTAAAATAAATAGTGGTTTTAAATACCTGTAAGGATGTTTTTACGACAAAATAAAACCCACAATATTAATAGTGCAAAGTGAATTTGTACCTACAAGAAGGGAGACCTTGAGAACACCCGTATCACACTATATAAAAGACATTGAGATGAATTGCAGAACATTTCAACAGTGGCGTTTGATATAAAGAGAATGAAGTTTTACTTTTTTTATGCTAGCGATGTAAGAGAGACACAAAGGAGTCTGTGCGGCAGACATCATCAGAACAGAGAGCGATCAGACTTCATTTGGCTTCAGGCTGAGGATGGATGAACTTGCCTGACTTTCGGTCTCTCTGAGGGCTCGTACAACATGCCTGACAGGGCTATGCTTTAAATTAAGGTTAGCGACACACAAGGTTGCATCTTTTTGTCTTTGTTGTTCATTATATCACACATAAAAGTGTAAGTAAAGCAATTTCTTGCTTTATACTTGCTTGAGGACATGTTTTGTTTAGCATTTTGGTCAGCTAACAATGTATAAACATGTTTCCAAGCATATTGCTATTGTGTCCCTGTCACCACACAGCAAATCTAGCAATGTTACCACATCAAGATAACAACTTATTTTTACACTCTTAACCTATTAGCATGTTATCACAATGCTAACCTAACAATTTTACTACATTGCTAAACTAACACTACATTAAGCTACAAATCCATTACAATATTAAGCTACTAACATTACCAAACTACTAACTAACATGTTTCAATTTGTGTTTTTTATACCTCAGATTTGTAATATGTTGTTCACATCACTGTATAAATAAACCTAATTTGATTTATTGACATAATTGCTCAAAAACACATTTTATTTAGCATATTGGTCAGCTAATGATGTAATAGCAAGTTTCCGAGCATTAGCATCTTGCTACTCTATCCCAGTAACCTCACAGCAAGTCTAGCAATGCTACCGCATCAGGATAACAACATATTATCACAGTGTTAAGCTAATAGCATCTTATCCCAATCACAGTTTGGGTATCACAGTTTGACCACAGTGCAACAGTGCAGACCAGCAAAACCAGCAATGAAACCAGAAAGACCAGCCTCAGCATCAGCAAAACCAGCATTGGAACCAGCAAGACTAGCATCAAAACCAGCAAGACCAGCATTGAAACTAGCAAGACCAGCCTCAGGATCAGCAAAACCAGCATTGAAACCATCAAGACCAGCATTGAAACAAGCAAGACTAGCCTCTAGACCAGTAAAGCTAACTTAATAATACCACAATGTTAAGCTAGCCAAATTTTACCACCCTACTAAGCTAAAATAATGCACCACATTGTTAAGTTACCTACACGTTACTGCTTTATGCTAACAACATATTACCACACTGCTAAGATAACGACACGGTTGCAATTGTTTGGCCTTGTTGTTCACTACATCTCTGTAGTGAACAACAAGAAATCTATTGACTTATAATTACTTGAAAACACATTTAACTTAAAACATTGGTTAGCTAACAATGTATTAGCATGTTTCCAAGTATTAGCATATTGCTAATGTGTTCCTGTTACCACACAGCAAATCCAGCAATGCTATTTCACAATAACGTAACGGCATTATCACATTGGCTGCGTCCGAAACCGCATACTTCCATACTATATAGTACTCTAAAATCAGTTTGCGAGCTGAGTAGTATGTCCGAATTCCTAGAATTCGAAAATCAGTATGCAAGATGCACCCGGATGACTTACTACTTCCGGCGAGATTCTGGAGTGCGCTTCCCATGCACTCTGCGCTATCCCATAATGCACTAGTTAGCATGTTATCTCAATGTTAAACTCACAATTTTACCACAGTGCTAAACTAACAGTCAAGACCAGCACCAAGTCAGCTTCGAGACCAGCAAAGCCAGCACTGAAACTGGTGATGCTCCGATTGATCGGCCACTGATCATGATCGGCCGATATTATAATTGCAATCAATTGACAAGATAATAAATCACACTGTTACACTATTAGCATGTTATCACAATGCTAAACTAACAATTTTAGCACATTACTAAGCTAACCATACCACATTAAGCTAAACTAATAGTTATCGCTAATAGTTATGGCTTATTGTCATAATTATCGATATCAAATATACTAAACTACTAAATTAACACGGAACTGCATTCTTAGGTTAGCAACATGTTACCGCTTTGTTATGGTAACAACATAATAGCACATTGCTGAGCTAGCGTAATCATACCACAATGCTAAGCTGGCGAAAGTTTGCCATACTGCTAAGCTAAAAAATGCACCACATTGTTAAGGTAACATCATGGTGCATATGTTAAGATAATAATAATGTTTCCAAGCATTAGCATACTGCTAATCTGTTTTTGTCACCACTCAGCAAATTTAACAATGTTACCACATCAAGATAACAACATATTAACTCATTATTAAGCTATTGGCTTGCTAAGCTAAAATCTATTACAACATTGAGCTAGGAATGTTACCAAACTACTAATGCGTTTCAGGACTTTACCTCAGATTTGGGAAGCTCTAAGCACAATGTTCATATTAGCATGCTTTCAAGTGTTAGCATGACATCTAAGAATGTTACATCAAGATAACAACATAGTATCACATTGTTAAGCTATTAACATGTTGCGACATCCATACCCTGCTGAAAAATCCAGCCTAAACCAGCTGGTCGACCAGGCTGGTTTTAAAGGGGTTTTGGCCACTTCCCGGCTGGTTTCCAGCCATTTTCAGCCTGGTCTTAGCTGGTCAGGCTGGGAGATGACCAGCTAAAACCAGCTTGACCAGCCTAGCCAAGCTGGGAGTTCAGCCAAAATCAGCTATATCCAGCTTAAACCAGGCTGGTCAAACTGGTTTTAGCTGGATTTGGTTGGTCATTTTCTAGCCTGACCAGCTAAAACCAGCCAACCAGCCTAGGCTGGTTTAAGCTGGAATTTTCAGCAGGGTAATGCAAAACTAGCAATGTGTTTCCACATTTTTAGGCTGACACAGACATCCCAAGCTTCCCTGATGTAGTGTATATATAGTGTCCCGGAAATGGAGGCATATTGAACAAAAAGGAAGATAGTTTGAAGAAAGCATTTGTTTTAATGGAAGTCGAGGGTTACAGGTTTTCAGGAACCACTTATGGGAGAGTAAACGCTAAGCAAATTTCCAATTTTAGGGCAACTATCCCTTTAAATTTGATCACCTCTCACACCTTGCAACAATTTTATTTTTATTTTCCATGGCCTGGAATTCAACCCCCTTGCTTCATCATACCCATTTTTCACAATCACTTCCTGATGGTAAAATAAAGCCCTGCCCTATATTTTTTTTTTCTCATTGAACATCCTGTTTCACTTAGAAATACGTCACATTACATGGGTAAAATGGCTTGCGAACACCATTTCATACAACTATTAATTACAGCAGCAAAAGGAGCATCACAAATAGGTCAATGATTCCGCCTTTATGCCCTTTTCCAACCGCTGGCGAATGTTCCTCCTGCAAAGCTAACAGAGAGAGACTGAAACACCACCTATTATCAACCAGCAAGGCATGTCACCCATCGCTTAAATCAAAAGTGACACGGGAGTCCAATCTTGTAAAACAACACAAGATGTGACACTCCAATTAGCTGTATAGCAAACTAACAAGCACAAAAAGCATCATTCTCTTAATACTAAATCACATCACATGTCAAGAAGCAAGCGGAAAAACAAGTGACAAGCAATTACAAAGTCACATTAAAAAAGGGAAACGTCTTAAAGAAAATTAAAGGCCTTGACACAGAATTTCAGCTTTTCAATAATAGGCGCACTTGCAATGGGAGTAAATAAACATCCTGTCACAACGAAATTGCTTGTTTTGTTTGTCTGTGTAGACACATGACTGTTGTTAATTGACGTCATTGACGTTATTAATATTTCAAATCACATGTCTGCTAAGACTATTTGGCAATTTGTCATTTTTGATTTCTTGACAAAATATAACATGTTGTGATGAATTTTATCCGGAAAATAAATAGGAAAAAAGTGATGCCTTACGATATAATTTTCAATCCACCCCCCAATTCCAATTCTATTTCTATTTCTGTTTTTTTTTTTTCTTTTTTTTTTAAAGCATGACGGTAAAACACGAAGGCGATTATAAATGTATTTAAATATGTGCTTGTTTGTTGTAAACATTCATAATAATGACAAAAAATATACAAATTTGTGGATCTCCTGACTTCCGGATGCAGCTATGCTGGCACTGTAGATGGTATATTATCGGAAATTTTGTTACCCCTTGGTTTCAAGTGTGGTCCTGAAAGATCTCCATTCGAAAGGGTATCTACCCCTTCCCCTTAATCCTACGCCTTCAAGCTAAAGAGAATTGGGACACCCCTACCCCTTCACGTGAGGGGGTAGGGGGAAGGGCTAAAGGGTGAATTGGGTTTGGGCCTTTGTAGAATTTTTAGGGCACAGGTTAATAACCCCAGCCCATACCACTATACCAGTCCCTAACCTTAAACAATCTATTAAACTACTCAAATCACTAAAGTAGTGATTTGTCTAGTATTTCATTGCAGACAATATGACCCAAAATATTTCTTGTTTTTCTGGTATTCATTTCATGTGTAAATATATATCCTTTCCTGTCATTCAAACCTGCAACACATTCCAAAAAATAGTGGGACAGGAGCAATTTAGGGCTAGTAATCAGGTAAATTGGTTAAATAATGAGGACGATGAAGATGAAACAGATGATGTCAACAGGTTATTGTAATTATGATTTGATACAAAAGCAGCATCCAAGAAATGTCTAGGCCTTCAAGTGCAAAGATAGGTTGAGGATCGCCAGTTTGCCAACGAATAAAAGAAAATTATTGAAATGTTCATAAATAATGTTCCCCAGAGAAAGAGATGAAGACATTTTGGATATTTCATCTTCCACAGTGCAGAACATCAATAAAAGATTCAAAGAATCTGGAGGAATTTCAGGGTGCAAGGGCGCAAGCCTAATGCCAAGTTCAGACTGCATGATTTTCAAAATAATCGTGTCACAGATGTTTTTACACTGCATGACTATCTGGGCTAGCGTTTTGTCGCTGCTTTGTTTACACCGCAAGATGGATCGGCGACAGGGAGTTTCACATTGCATGACTTTACAATAGGAAGAATTGCAGACAGCCTTGTCCAAACTACGTCTCACAACCAAAAACACATAGTATAGCTTTTGTTTTTTAACTACATGACGAGAAAGAAGCCTTTAATGGGGTTGAAAATGTACATATTTGCTCAGCTGGTTTTGAAGGGAATTAGCAATTTCTCTTCAACTTTTTTTTCTTTTTCGACTCGGTTGTGATATTGCTCAGATGACACGTCAACCACACATGGGTGCTCTTGCCAAATTTACACTAGTTTTTCCTTCATTTGCTGGGTTCAAATAAACCAAAAATTAATGCTTTTAACTTCTCCCTCAACTTCCCGCTGGCCTGCAGGTACCCATGCTAGTGAATGCTGCTCTCTCATTGCCTGTAGTAGGTCGCTGATGTTATTTTCAGTCAAAACTCATTTCACACGGCATAATTTGAATCGCCGACAGCTCCAGATAATTAGCATGCCAAATATCTCACAGGCATTGGTGACTCATCTGTGATTCTCTCAGATGGCGTCTTTGATAGTTCATACTGTGTGATTGTCACTCACGTGCATGGGCACCAATTTGCCTGTGATTTCAGGCATTTGTCGGTGATTTCTCAAAACATGTCGGCGAGTCAAAACCTGGGCTAAAATCATGCAATCTGAACTCGGAATAAGCTGAACTGCTGTGATCTCCGATCCCGCAGGCAGCACTGCATCAAGAATCGTCATTCATCCATAAGCAATATCATCACATGGGCTCAGGACTACTTTGGCAATCATTTGTCAAGTAACACAACACAGTTACATCCACAAATGCCAATTAAAACTGTAGTGGGCCAAAAGGAAGCCCTATGTTAACAGTGTCCAGAAGCTCAGTCAACTTCTCAGGGCAAGGAGGCATTTGGGCTGGACCAACACACAGTGGAAACATGTAAGTTTTTTGAAATGTGTTGCAAAAAACAAAATTGGAATAGGTGTTTATTTTGAGAAAAAAAATCATGAGGAACACATTAAATAATGTTTGTTGCATTGCCTTCAATGAAATACAACTCATAGTAAATTTAGAAATCACTATTTTCTTTTTTATTTGAGTTTACTATACTGTTCCACCTTTTTTTGATATGGGTTTGTAGTAACAGTCAGAAAATGTATTGTGGTTTACTTTGAAAGCAGTAATCATGGCAACACTAATCCTATACGCTTATTTCACGCGGCTGCCATTTTAAAGAACCAAAGCGAGGCTGCAGGGGGAAGTATAGGATCAGCATTGTACAAATTGCATTAACATGCTGTGTACTACAAATCTCCAGCTGTTGCCGCGATTTTCAAAATGCAGAAATGGTGTAAACATCACTTTAATATCATTCAGTAAGTTTATTTTAAACAATTAAAAGCGATTTAGCATCAAACAACATCACAACTTCAGTGATGCGCTTAAGTGTTCTCCTAGGCTTCAGTTCATGGTAGTTAAACACCATGGGGATGCTTTCCTGCTTCTGCCTATGAAACACGGTGAGCGGTAAAAAATAGCACACCCTCGTGTTGTCTGTAATAGTGTTGTCCCGGTAGTGAAGTTTTAAAACTGTCTATTTCCCGCTAACATGGAAGCGCTGCTGAGCGCCCATGACTCAACTAATCTTCACGGCTGCTTTATGCCCTTGTATCTGTGTTTGCACTCAGTTTACCGCTCTTCACCCAGTGCAAACACAGATACACGAAGACTGGAGCGCGAAGCAGCCCTAAAGATCAGACGAGTCATCAAGTGGCTCACTCGTCTGTGTTTGCGCTCGGTAAACAGCGGAAGGTGAACTGATGACCTTCTCGGCCAATCACAACCATTTCTGTTGAACACGTGAACACAATGGTAAATCAGTGCTGTTTTAAGAAAACCATCAACAGTGCTCTAAATGTTAACAGGAAATTTCGTTTAAGATCAAAAATCGAATGAACGCAACGTACACAGACCCAGTTTATTTACTCGAGTTTGATAAATGGCATCTAAAACATGTTTAGGAAAGAAAACATTTGCTAACTAGTGCCATTTCCCTTAACTTAGTTGAAACTGAGCTCTGATATCCCTTTTGTTTTCACCATTCATTCATAACGGACCATCGGGTCACCTGGATTGGCGGTGAAATTATAAATGTATATCACGTTCTCTTCACTGATAAGATATATAGCCAGCTACACAACATTCCTATGTAACTCCCTATAATACTTCCGGGTTTCTTCCCACCGCAGCCTCGATTTCGCTTTTAAAAATGGCGACCGCGACTCTATAGACTATAATCATATCCCACAGATTCAGTAATCAGCAAATATCACCTTCCAGGATGATATGAAACATGAAGACCTAGTACGTAAAAAGTATTACATTTTTTTTAAGTGTAAGTACACAATAATTAGGGAAAAGAACGTATATAGATGCCTAATGTTTGATTTTGAAAGTCTAATAATATTCACAAAGCAGTTCAGTAGAAGTCAAGTTCTCCAAGCGAACCTTTTCTTGAAATGTTTTTAATTGAACGCATGGAGATTCTGGGTTGTTTGGGGTTGTGTAACAATTCAGTGCCTCTCCTGAGTGCCATTTACATGCATGAGTGCATTTGGGGACCAAAGCACTCCACAACTTTCCTCGGTTTCCAATTCCGAAGTCTGCGTACGTTCTCACATAATATCATTCCACGGTAGGCAGAACAGGGCATCCAAATTTGATAGTGGAATCTGCCTAATCCATTTTTGCTGTGCATCACAAAAAAAAAAAAAGGAAATAGCACTTGGGAGAAATCCTCTCTCTTGTAATTTCCATGAAGTTTAGCTCACTCAGGGCTTTTTAAACTGAAAAACTCAAATTTCATAGACTATTCTGAAATTAAAGAGATCCATAAAGTCTCCTGACAAGATTGACTGGTGAACCGGTGATGAGAAACAACAAATCTACACAAAAATGTAATGCCCTCCATCAGGAAATGATGCATACATTTTAACAAGTAAATTTCAAAATGCCCAGTTCTTTACACTACAAAATTGTATGCCTAATTTAAAGTCTGCATGAACCAGAAGTTGTTAATTCATTTTCCTTTGATTTAGTCCTTTTATTTATCAGGGGTCACCACAGCGGAATGAACCACCAAGTTATCCCGCATATGATATATAATTTTACACAGCGGATCCCCTTCCAGCCGCAACCCTGTACTGAGAAACACCCATACACTCTTGCATTCACACATACACTATGGCCAATTTAGCTCATTCAATAAACTTATGCTGCATGTCTTTGGACTGTGGGGGAAACTGAATCACCCTGAGGAAACCCATGCCAACACGGGGAGAATAAGCAAAACTACACACAGAAACACCATCTGGCCCAGCCGGGGCTCGAACCAGCGACCTTCATGCTGTGAGGTGATAGCGCTAACCACAGAGCCACTGTGTCGCCACCCAGAAGTTGTTCAGACTTTTATCCTAGTGCGTTTATGAACTTCCAACTGAAATTGGATATTAAGAAGGAGGCGGGGCTTTATTTTGCGAATCATTACCTCATAACAAACTAATGGCTATGGTCATAGGTTGACCACTGTGTTCAGAAATGTCTGCAATTATAAAATTATAATTAATCCATGTTATTCACTGAGCGACTCTGATTGGTGCGGCTTTTAAATGCTGTAGTGATATCTATAAACAACTACTGCTAAGCAATACATCTGCATCCTCATGATTGCTCATTTCATTGAATTATTCATTCATTCATTTTCAACTACTTTTCTGGGGCAGAGTCACAGGGGCAGCAGTCTTAGGAGAAAACCCCAGACTTCCTTTCCCAAGACACTTTCTCCAGCTTCTCCGGGGGGGATCCAGTGGCGTTCCCAGGCCAGCCGAGAGACAAAGTCCCTCCAGCCTGTCCTGGGTCTACCCCGAGGCCTCCTCTTGGTGGGACATGCCTAGAACACCTCCCTTGGTGTTTAGGTGTCCAGGAGGCATTTGAAACAGATGCCCAAGCCACCTCAACTGACTTCTCTCGATGTGGAGGAGCAGCGGCTCTACTCCAAGCTCCTCCTGGGTGAAAGAGCTCCTCACACTGTCTATTAGGGTGCGCCCTACCACCCTGCTAAGGAAACTCATTTCAGCCACTTGTATCCAAGATTTTGTCCTTTTGGTCATGACTCAAAGCTCATGATCATAGGTGAGAGTAGGAACGTAGATTGACCAGTAAATCTGAAGTTTTGCCTTTCGGTTCAGCTCCTTCTTTACCACAACAAACCGGTATATCAACAACATTACTGCTGCCGCTGCACCGGTCCACCTGTCAATCTCAAGTTCCATTCTTTCCTCACCTGTGAACAAGATACTCTGACTCCTCCACCTGGGGTGAGGACTTTCCTCCAGCCTGGCAAACCAGCTTTTTCTGGTGGAGCACCATGGCCTCGGACTTGTAGGTGCTGATTTTCATCCAAGTCGGCACAGTCGGCAGTCCCAGTGCATGCTGAAGGTCCATCCAGAACAGAACAACAGAACAACTGCGAATAGTAGCCTAGTCAAAGTCCTGACCTCAACCCAATACCTTGAATTTGGTGTAAAAATCAATCAAAATATACAATGTTTGTTTTGCTAGCACACATTATTGTTTAGGTGAGCAATTAATATGTGCAAGTAAAACTACTGAATTATTTATTTATTTTTTGCTAGTCTTCAATCAAATTCTGACCACTTGCAACTGCGTTTGGAGTGGCGGTCCTCTGTTGACGTTGGTTTGACAGCTTCAGCCACAATATGCTTAGTCACACCCTTTTTACCATTAGCCTGCTATAAAAAAATGCTGCACAAAAATAAACCCCGCCCCCTACTCAAGATTCAGTTTCAGCTGGAAGTACATCAACCTTCAGTTCACGTGGACTTCAAGGGTACATTTGCATAACAATAGATTAAAAACGATATTTATTTAATATTTAGAGTACAGATGATATCCTGTCAAAACAAACACCGATATAAATTTACACGAAAGGCCGAACACATTAAAATGTCAGTTTTTAGTTCTAAAAGGTGTCATATTAATGCCTCATAAGACTTTAAACTAAACCCACTACCATCAATGAGAAGTTAACGCATGAAAAACTTCCAATGTGGCTGAACTAAAGCAGTTATGCAAAGAAGATTAGGCAAACTTTCCACCACAGCTCTGCGAAAGACTGATATCCTGTTATCAGAAGCTTTTGGTTGCAATTATTGTGCTGCTAAAGGTGGCACAACCAGATTTAAGGTTTAAGGGGGGCAATTACTTTTTCACATGGGTGATAAGTGTTGAATAATGGCATACGGATGTTTCAACTGCATTCTGTGTTTGCCCTTGATATCCGTTATCAAACGCATTGGTCGCAGTTATTAAGGTAGCTTAACCAGATTTTAGGTTTTTGCATTATGTGTTTACTAAGATTGCCTTTATGTTCCATTTTGTGAAGATCTAAAGCAATTTAATGTGAGATATTCGCAAAAATGGAAGAAAACAAGATGGGGGCGAATACATTTTCACAGCACAGCATGGCTGTGTGTTCATGATGCATGTTTACTGTATAGCTACAGTATACAACAGCTCTGAATCACAGAAACGGTTCGATCCGTTGAGATTTGTAGTCAGAAAACGTGTTCAATTTTTGAAAATGCAGAGAGTTATGAATGCTGACAGCAGATCGGGACCGAACGGGAGAGACTTGGGACTTGAATGTTCTGTACAAGCAACCCTGGAGGAATTTGTTCACCTCCGGCTGACTTTTCCACATGTGCATATTTAGATGTTAGTTCTTCATTTAGGGCTAATTTATGACTCGGATCTCTCGGAGGAGACTTGGTGACAATAATCAGACCCGACTAGAACCGTCTGACAGTCTACGAAACAGATGCTGATCCATAATTGATTCACAGAAGAAAAACACAACACAAAATAAGTATTCTTGCACTGTCATATTGTGCAAATAAATAACCATGTCAAAGAAGGCAGGGGATTTATGCTTTAAAATTGATGGCAAGATGAAAAGTGCGAGGGCTAATTTTAACAGTGTCACAAATTATAAGCCATGATCTGTCTAAAAGGAGCCATCCAAGGACAAGTGAGAAAATAAAAGTGAACGGCATCCAGAAAGAATCTTGATCGCTTGTGCCATTTACATTAGTGGCCGATGAATGTAAAAAGCTGAAAAATGGCTGACGCTTATTTGAAAATGAAGCAGTAAGATCATAGATCAATTACTCTATCACAATGCAAATGTTTTACAGTGACATTAACAAGTCTGTAGCTTGTAATGTAGGATTTTTAATGACATGGGATAAAAACTCTAGCCAACTATTCAACCGGATTCATTGAGTTACAGTCAGAGAGGATAACAAATGCCCTGTATAGACCTTTTTGACCGATGTAAACTATAACAATGGTCTGTACGTGTTTCCTGTTTTCCATTTTTTATTTCCATAGCTTCTGACAATCCAAAATGGTTCACATATTGATAAATAATATAATGAAGGTATAATTAAATTGCCTCTTGTTACAGTTATGAAATAGTTTAACTACAAGGGGGATTTCCTAATGGGTCAATGACATCACCACATTGAAATGGCCTATAAAATCAGATGTGCACTACAGGGTAGATGTTTAATATCTGTGACTACCCTTTTGTAAACAAAACACACACACAATCATTTGTGAAATATGCAATTGGCTCCAATGCACTAGAGGGCAGTAATGAGCAATCATAAAAACTGTAATGACTTATAATATGTTACCTATGGCTTTCATATCATCTGTTAGCAAGTAATATGCTACGTTGTGACAGCAGGGTTAGTGTTATATAATAATGTGAAAGTATCGCAGAGTAATTTTTGATTAACGTGAATGTATTTTAGCTTTTACTGTGTTTTCAGTTATTTTTTAGACCTGTATATTAAGATGTTTTAAAAGTGTTTTCATTAATCTGATCACAAGTAGAGAATGCTAATTCATTAATTTAACCTCAGCTTAGTCCCTTATTCATCAGGGGTCGCCACAGAGGAATGAACCACCAACTATTCTGGCATGTTTTTTTTATTTTATTTATTTACTTTTTTTTTTGCAGCGTATGCCCTTCTAGCAGCAACTAAGTACTAGGAAAATACTAAATTCAAAAGTACCAAAATAAAAGGCATTTGTACTTAACTGTGCTGTCCCAAAACACACACATTACAAACATAATTATTCGTCGTTCGCAACTTTTTCATACACTGCTTTCCCGCTTGCTGATAAGAGGCATAACTTGAGTTCATTTAATGGTTCTAGTGGATTTAATTAAGTGCAGAAGTGATGCAGAGTGTGGTAATAAATAAATGATCCCAATTAAATCTAAACACAAGAGGTCACAAGAGACACACTTCAATGCATGATGGTTATAGAAACATGTTGTGGATGCCAGTTATTCATTGGACCATTGTTTTCAAGTCCAAAACTGGAATATCACATAAAATATTTACCAATAAAGCAGGTTTCCAAATAACAAATCAATGAACACTAAATATTTTCCAGAGATGGGTTGCAGCTGGAAGGGTATCCGCTGCGTAAAAACATGCTGGATAAGTTGGCGGTTCATTCTGCTGTGGCCACCCGGGATTAATAAAGGTACTAAACCGAAAAGAAAATGAATGAATGAGTGAATAAATGAATGAATGAATGAATGAATGAATGAATGAATGAATGAATAAATGAATGAACACTAAATAAACTGGCGCCAAATATCAAACAGAAAAATGGAATTAGTTGCAGTAGGAGAAGGCAATGTGGGTCTTTTTTAATATTATAAATTCCTTGCACCTCAGAATATAAAGGGTAATGAACGTGCAGTGGCTTTTGGAGGCTCTCTTTGAGAATGCAGACCCACAAGACAGTTCTGGAGGTAATAATACTGAACCACTGTGATGACAGACTTTGGCTGAGAGATTTTACAATAGCCAAAACAACATCTCCGATGTTCACAGTGTGTTTAATACGCTGGTTTGTCTTTAATTCTGCCTCATCCCACCCATTTTTATAGCATGATCAGTCAAAACAAAGTCACATGACTTTTTTGATGCGTACGCTGGAATATATTCAGCAGATGTGATGCAGAGTGTGATGAAATAAGATTTATGGATCTCATTTAAATCTAAACACAATGCATGAATGCATGTTGGTTATAGAAACATGTCTTGGATGGCAGTTATTCATTATACCATTAGGCATGTTTCCATTCAAAGATATGGAATTACAAAGTCCAAAACTGGAATATCACATTAAGAATTTGCAAATAACGCACAGTTTCCATCCATTGAGTCAATGAGGACAAAATAGTCACTTCCTGATAATCTGGCACCAAATATCAAAAAGAAAACTGGAATTTGCTCTAGTACACAAACCCAACGTGAGCTTTTTTTAAATAATAATATTATAAATTACTTGTACCTCAAAAAAAGCAATAAACATGCGGTGACTTTTGAAGGCTCTCCTTGGGGGTACAGACAATCAAGACAGTCCTAGAGGAAATAATAATGAACCGCTGTGATGACAGACTTTGGCTGAGAAATTTTATAATAGCTGAAACAAAATTTCCGATGTTTACATGTTCAATATGCTGGTTTGTCCTTTAATTCCGCCTCATCCCACTCATTTTTAAATTGCATGATCTGCTAAAACAAAGTCACGTGACTTATTTGACGTGTACATTGCAATATATTCTGCAGAGTGTTATGAAATAAAATATAAGGATCTGAATTAAATCTAAACACATTAGGTCACAAGAGACGCACTTGGATGCATGTTGGTTATAGAAACGAGTCTTGGATGGCAGTTATTCATTAGACCTTTAGCCGTATTTCCATCCAAAGATATTAATTTGACTTAAGTCCTAAACTGGAATATCACATAAAGAATTTGTGAATGAAGCACCTTATCCATCCAATGAGTCAATAAGGACAAAATCATCCAACCCAAGCTCATTCTAAAAACGTAGTCCAGCGGACGTTTCTGGAGACAGCTGAATATGTCCCGGGTGGTACGTATGGCCGCGTTTATTTTTTTTCAAGCGAACCTTGCGGGGCGGTGTTTCTTTTCGCGCTTGCCTTACCTCCTTGTGGAGGGCTTCCCTGCTGCAACCCGTTTGTCCACTCAGATCAGCGTGTACGTCGGCAGGCTCGAGATGCAGAGAGGGGTCAATCACAGCGACCGGTTTCGAGTCCGGGGAAGAGCAGCTCCAGCAATCAGGTAAGACAAAAATTAAGTGAACGAGTTTCGTGACAGGGTGAGAACGCGGCGAAATCCGAAAACGCGGTGAAATAAAAAAAAAAATCAGGGCTTTTATTTTTTGGACGGCTTTTGTGAACTGTCGCTCGGGTTCAGGGAAGCGAGCGGGCGGGCGGGTCGATCGGTAAAATTGGTTGGGTTTGGGGAAGGAGGAGGGCGAGTCGGCCGATTGGCCGGTCGAGCAGTCTATCATCCGGTCAGTCGGACAGCGGCCTCCGGCGGGTTCACGCGAGAATTGCGTGGGCGCGAACCGTGCTCGCGAGAGGTGTCTGAGGTGCGAAAAAGCGCGCAACAGCGGCCTCTCGCGGATTCGCGAAAACAAAAACTGCAGCTGTACATACCCGCCGGGACGTATTCCGCGGTCTCCAGAAACGTCCGCGGGACTACGTTTCCACAATGAGCCTGGGTTGAAATCATCACTTCCTGATAAACTGGTGTAACGGAGGCCAGCCAGTAAGTGCTGTGCAGGTAAACCTCACTCCTCTGACCTCTAAAGGTGCTCTAGCGACAGACGCTAGAGGCCATGGTCTTTAGCCTCCTTGGTAGAGCAACCGACTACCATGTGGCCAGTTTGATACCACCTCGGAGCAGGTTGGGTGGTGTAGCAGCGGTGGGGTTACATTGGCACCAAACATCAAAAAGAAAAAATGGAATTTGCTGCAGTAGAAAAAGCCAACATGGGTCTTTATTTAATTTTAAAAATTACTTTGAAGATTAAATGCAATGATTGCGCTGTGGCTTTTGGAGGCTCTTTTTGAGAGTGCATACCCTCAAGACAGTTCTGGGGGTAAAAATACTAAACCTTTTTGATGACAGAATTTGGCTAAGGGATTCTAGAAAGACCAAAACAACATTTATGTATACAATGTCACCAGTCCACCGATTGATCTATTATTGCAATGTCATCCCATTTCTGTTATCACGTGATCTTTTAAAACAAAATCATGTGACTTCTTTGTTGTGTGTGCTGGAATATATTCTGTAAATGTGTTTCTTTCATAGTTTATGTGCATGTTTTACATTACAGACAAAAAGATTATCCAACTTAGTTGTGGTCATTCATTTTTTATGCTCATTTCTGAAAATTTTGAACATCTTGGGATTTCCATTAGGCATTTTTTACGTGATAATCCAAAATATGCATAAATCAACTAGATGGAAACACAGCTAGTGTCGAACATGTTGTTATTGCTTATTTAATGCTTAATACATTCCAATTCCAATAGATTCCAATAGAATCTGGATGCAGACTTGGAACTGCAAGCTGAGACTGCATATCTCAGACCAAATGTCAGACCCGATGCACTCTTACTGTGAGGGGTAGGGTTAGGTGTGTGCAAAGATTCAGTTACTTGTGAAGTCAAACCGAAAATTGAGGATGCAGTGCATGGTGATGCATCCTGATGCCAAATTGAACTAAATTGATGAAATGATAATCATATTTGAACCAAACAATGAGACAATTGTTGACTTACACCACGAACGTTGGTTATAGAAACGTCTTGGCTGGTCACGATTCATTGGATCACCAAAAGCGAATTTCAAAACCGGTTGGAAACAAGCCCTTCACTTTAAAATGGAAAATCTAGCACCAAAGTCAGCATTTTTTCTCCCAACTTCTATGACTTTGCTGGGACTGTGGGTAATCGTGTCCTACATTTGATGAAGTTTACAAATTCATTGACACTGTAGCGTCATTGCAAATGCTAAGTAGAACATAAGCTCCTATGCCAAGGAGAAGTTTCGCTTGACCGGCCGACCCCGGCCAGCAACTTCAGGCAACAAGGGACGGGAATGGCCTGAGGCTAAGAGTCCCAGAAGCTATTAACAGAGAACAGGCAGTAAAATCGTACATGTTGTTCCAACTGGGTCATGCCAAGTTGCTACAAAGTTGGTTTGAATGGAAATATACAAGGGGTTTCAAAACTTGCCATACTGACAATATGCATTTATTGGATTTAAGTTCTTTCAAATTTGAAAATGCTGTCATCATTTACTTGTTTTAAACCTTTTGTGAGATTCTTCCTCTTGTTATTTTGAAAAATGTTGGAAACTTGTAACTACTGACTTGCATAGAATTTGGTTGTTCTACTATGGGCATCCAGTGGAAGTCAATGGAATGGAAGTCTTATGCTTTCAACTGACGAAGGAAACTCATACATCTATGAAAGATAGCAAATAATAAAGAGTAAACTTTGAGTTTTGTGTTAACGCTTCCTTTAAATAAGGAAAACATCTGGAGCATTCTCAAAGAGTCATCAGGTTTAGTTCATTGGCAGGTGATGATATGGAAATCTTTCATTGCTAATTCTTATCCTCTCAAATGATTCCAAACACTTCTACCTCACTTTACCGTATTTTATAAAGAAACTCAAATGTTCCTGCAATACCCAAAGCAGCTTTTTCAATCCCTTTTATATTTTAATAGAGATTCTTACATTTATGCGATGCCCTACTTTCCTACCAGAAACACAATAGACTGGTTAGACACTCAAACGCATTATCCTCTGAATTGAAATGGACTTCCTGTGATCGATGGAGTTACAGCAGGGAAAACCACTCATGGTAATGCCATCCACTCATGGTAATGGAGGAAACCCAACACTCTTGAATCAGTGGGTGGGATGGCATGTTCATGTCAAAGTAATATTCATCCAGGCTACACCCAGTCTAAAGATTTAATGCAGATGAGAACACGGGAGAGCCTTCCATGCAGCATTTCCTGCATTTAGAGATGAGCCTGTCAAATAGTATAGAAAGTTTTAAAATGGAACATTAAAAGCCTTCACGACATATTATCTTTAGGGAAGCATCCATCAATAAATTGCACACAACTCCAGCAATGTCGAAATTGACCATACTTTTCAAAGATAAGGTAATTTTCATTCATTCATTCATTTTCTTTTCGGCTTAGTCCCTTTATTAATCAGTGGTCGCCACAGTGGAATGAACTGCCAGCATAGGTTTAACATAGCAGATGCTCCTTCAACTGCAACCCATCATTGGGAATCACCCAAACACTCTCATTCACACACATACATACAAACAATTTAGCCTACCCTATTCACCTCTAGCGCATGTGTTTGGATTGTGGAGGAAACTGGAGCACAGAGGAAACCCATGTGAACATGAGGAGAACATGCAAACTCCACACAGAAATGCCAACTGACCCAGCCGGGGCTCGAACCAGCGACCTTCTATTTCTATGTACGTCCAACTGAATGGAAAATTGAGCAGAGGGCTCAATTTCATTTTTGTGCATCATTCCCTTGTAGCAAACTAAGAGTAAGAGGGGCGTGGCTAAGAACATTATGGCTGAAGCCGTCAAACTGATGTCAACGGAGAAGGACCGCCCCTCCAAATCCCGAACAAAATGGTCAGAATTTCATTGAAGATTATTAAAACAAACCCAAAACCAGCCTATCCCCTCACTAGATTAAGTAGCACAGATTAATTTTAATAAAAACAATTGGTTCTAGGTCACTACCAAGCAGGCACACAACATCATAAGACATTATTATTAAGTTAGATTTGGGTCATGGCATCAGGTCACCAAAATTCAATGTTTAGCCAGCGTCTAAACACAACAATATTTTGACATCCAATAACGACGTCAAACTACATTTATAGTTGGTTGATTTTAAGTTGTCTTGGAGAGTGACTAAAATCCAACGTCTGATAGATGTTATAGTGGTGACGTCCACACATTGTCAAGGTGTAACATGATTAGACGTTGATATTTGGGTACTTTTAGGGTGATTTTAGGTTGGATGTTGGACAATGACGTTGACCTGACGTTGGGTTCTGATGTCAACCCGATTTTGATTTGCAAACAAAATGCAACATCCCCACGACAATATGACATCCTGTGCCTTCAGGGTAGTTTAATGGTTCAGGTGTACAAGAAGGACACAGCAACCTCTAGTGAATTTGTTGTCCGAAACATGCATAAAAACTTTCTCGGAGCAATGTATTTTACATTAAAAATGTAGGATAAAGCACATGTTTCCAATGAGCCTAGTTTGAGTTTCACATTTTTAGGAAAGTAATGCCGAGTTCAGACTGCATGATTTTCAAAGTAGTCGTGTCACAGATGTTTTCACACTTCATGACTATCTGGGCTGGCGTTTCGTCGCTGCTTTGTTTACACTGCAAGATGGATCGGTGACAAGGACTTTCACATTGCATGACTTTACTATAGGAAGAATTGCCGACAAGTTCGTCCAAACTACGTCTCACAGCCAAAAACATGTAGTATGTATTTTGTTATTAACTACATAACGAGAAAGAAGCCTTTAATGGGGTAGAAAATACATATTTGCTCACCTGGGTTTAAAGGGAATTAGCCATTTCTCCTCAACGTTGATAATAAACTAATTTCTTTCTGTATGAAACGTCAAACAGACACTGGTGCTCCTGAGTCCTGTCAAACCTCCACTAGTTTTTCCTCCATTTCGTGGGTCCAAATAAACTGAAAAAGAGCGCTTTTAACTTCTCCCCCAGCCTCCCGCTGGCCTGCAGCAGGTATACACACACGCACACACAAGTGAAAGCTGCTCTCTCATTGGCTGTAGGCGATCGCTGATGTTATTTTCAGTCAAAACTCAATTCACACAGCATGATTTGAATCGGCGACAGCTCCAGATATTTAGCATGCCAATATCTCGCAGGCATCGGCGACTGCGATTCTCTCAGATCGCGTCTTTGATAGTTCATACTGTGTGATTGTCACTCACGTGCACGAGCAGCGATTTGCCTGTGATTTCAGGCATTTGTCGGCGATTTCTCAAAATCTGTCGGCGAGCCAAAATCGGGGCTAAAATCACGCAGTCTGAACTAGGCATTAGAAAGTCAGCCCACACATGACCTGAACTTGTCTGAAAACCTAATTTAAACAACTTTCATGGTGTGTCCACTGAAATGTTTTTTGCATTGCAAAAAGTGAGTGTTTCTCTAAGGAAAAAAAACATAAAAACTAAGGGTTCAGTTTCCTAACGTTTGCTTTTAAAAACACTATTGTTGGGTATAGGTTAGTGGTTTCATGTTCTAGATGTTCAAGAACGACGAGTATCTGAAACGTACAACAAAACGTACTCTCAATAGCACATTTCAGATTTAGGGAAAAAGCGCAACTTACTAACTCTAAATTGATTATCCAGCCCAATGTCAAAACTGAATAGTTTACGTATTGTCAGAAAAAGTGACTAGTTCGCACAATTTCATAAACTTTCAGTCAAACGAAAATGTAACATTTTTAGAAAGGAGGCATGTCCCCAAAACCTAATTAGGGGATGAGTAAGTCCCAGTAAAATGTGTGAATGAGTTAAAAAAATGAATATGAATAAGCAACAAAATTAAAGAATTTGCATGAAATTGCTAGTTGCAGTGTACTGTTCCACTAACGTTTGCTTTAAAAGAAACACTATTGGTTGGGTTTAGGTTAGGGGTTTCATGGCCTAGGTGTACAAGAACAACGAGTATCTGAAGCGTACAACAAAACATACTCTAAATAGCACATTTCAGATTTGGGGGAAAAAGTGCAACCTAATAACTCTAAATTGATTTTCCAGCCCAATCTCAAAAGTGAATATTTTACGCATTGTCAGAAAAAGTGACTAGTTCGCACAAATTCCTACACTTTCAGTCAATCGAAAACGTAAAATGTAAAAAAAAAAAAAAAAAAAAAAGAGACGTGTCCCCAAAACCTAATTAGGCGATGAGTAAATCACATTAGAACGTGTGAATGAGTTAAAATAATTAATATGAATAAGCAACAAAAGTTATGAATTTGCGTGAACATGCTAGTTGCAATGGACTGTTTTCTAATGATTGCTTTAAAAGAAACACTATTGGTTGGGTTTAGGTTAGTGGCTTGATAGTCTAGGTGTACAAGAATGGTGAAACGTACAACAAAACGTACTCCAAGTAGCGTATTTCAGATTTGAACAATATACACAACGCCCTCTAGTGAATTTGTTATCTGAAACGTGAAAAAAAACGTACCCGCAGCAATGTATTTTACATTAAAAATATACTTTTCATGTTTCCAATTCCAAAAGTCTAGTTTGAGTTTGACATTTTTCGGGAAAGTCAGCCTACACATGTCTTATTTATAGCTGCCTCAGAACGTTAAACTAAGGTAGGAGAGATTTTACCATGGAAAACATTACACTTATCTTTTTTATTTTATTTTTTTGTGTGAAGGTGTTTTATTGCCTCAGGCAAAACAGGTTCCTCAAAGGCCCGTGACGAAGAACAGACAAAAATCGTGCTGCCCTCTATAGCACCTGCGCATCAATACATGCTCTGAATGGCTCGCCTCAGGGGCCGGAGAGAAGAGAGGCAAAAAGAGCGAGAAAAAAAAAAAAAAAAAAAAAGAAAACTTTGAGAGCGTTACAGAACAAAGATGGTGACACTTCAGGAAGTCAGTATGTGTATAAATGACTGGCAGACAGTGGTGTGCATGATTTCGTAAGATGGTGAAGGACACAGTCAGGACAAACACTGGAGAGACGTGTAATGCATTTCCTGTAGGCTAACCAAGCGTGAAGAAAAAAGAAATCAAAATAAAAGATGAGCAGGAAGCAGTAGAGAGACTCGTGTTGGTCAGTTTGACTGTAAACAAAATAATAAATAGTTTAAAATAAAATGAAAAATCATTTAAATCATATTCAATTAGTGCAATTTATATTGTTATGCATGAGCTGTCTACAAAAAAAAGATAATAGTATTACTATAAATGTTAAATAAAATAGTTTTGGAAATAAATAGTGTTTGTGCAGCTATGAAAAATAAGAATAATAAAATTAGAAAGTGCTGAGCAGTGGGTCGCCTCACAACAAGAAGGTTTGAGCCCTGGCTGGGTCATTTGACATTTCTGTGTGGAGTTTGCATGTTCTCGTGTTGGTTCCTCCAGGTGCTCCGGTTGCCCCCACAGTCCAAACAAATGTGGTATAGGTGAATTGGGTGGACTAAACTGTCCGTAGTGTATGTGTGTGAATGAGAGTGTATAGGTGCTTCCCAGTGATGGGTTGCAGCTCGAAGGGCATCCGCTGTGTAAAACATGTGCTGGAAAAGTTAGCAGGTCATTCTGCTATGGCGATGAAATTGGAAAAGTTAGAAAAGAAAGAAAATTACTTCTGGATGCACTGGATTTGTTAGGTGTGGATTTGAGTAAAATATGAATGTTTGTTTTATTTTATTTAATTCTTATAACATTTCTTCAAATTTCTAAGAATATTATTATCATTTGAAGCTGAAAATGAAAATTTGTTGGAATAATAAACGTTTAATGTATTTTGAAAATCAGGATTATTCCACCAAATATTGATTTCTTAACTCTAAATTTAACAATCTGGCATTGTTTAATCTAAAAATTAATATGTACACTCTAAAAACAATGGTAAATATTAGTTTTATAAGTTTCTGTAAATGATGATGCGGTGGCGCAGTGGGTAGAACGTTCGCTCCACAGCAAGAAGATCGCTGGTTCGAGCCTGGCTGGGTCAGCTTAATTCCATTTCTGTTTAGTTCAGTTTTAACTTTAGTCGGATTAAGGTCATCAAAATTTGCTGTTTGGAGCTTATGTAGGCCTACAGTTCACAATTCATGTAAGCAGTTAGTAAACACAAGCACATCTTATTGAACATCATTTATTTTCATCACCAATTATCATAGTAGAACAGTTTCTTCAACAATTAGTAATGCATTTTGGAAACAGGAGATGTGCCACTGGTCTAATGCGCCACCTGGCTTGAGAAACCCGTTCTCAAAGACTTGCTTTTAGTCATTATTTGGGTAGCACACAAATTCTAAATGCCTTTGGCAGAAATCAAATGAGCCATTTTAATCTTAATTAATCTAGATACCTTTCAAGATTACAGTGAGATGAATCTAGATTAAAAAATTATTTATGCCCACCTATAATATATATATATATATATATATATACAGGGCTCGAAACTGCGACCATTTTAGTCGCATATATGCACCCGAAATTTAAGCTATGCGACTCATAATATATATTGGGAGCATTCGTGCGACTGCATATTATGGTTGTAGTGCGACCTGTTTTAGTTTTTTTTTTTCTAAAAACGTGGTGAATTCGCTCTTCCCTGCCGCTATATTGGTTCATATTAGCCGTCAATCACTCAAGACTTTCTGCTGTCAGATGACAGGGAGGGAGCTTTTGTGACCGCGGGGATTGCAAACGGCTGAAGAGTGAAAAGTGTGAATCTCGATGCGTTGTATGCACAGTGTTCAGCCAACACAATCTCACGGCAATTCATAACTTTTTCATACGTTTCCTCGTGAGCAGGCTGCAACAGCGCAAATGTCCGCTACAACACCATCGCCAAAGAAGCTCGCCTTTACTGAGTTTGATCTGATGCGGGTTATAACAAAGAACAGTATTGCGCCGGTGGGCATCGGGGGAATCCTGCTCTGCCCCCCTCTTATTGGGCCGTCTGACTCGCATGCTTTTCCGCAAACACAGAAAGATGTAATTCAGCGCGTAACGAAGCTGAGCATTAAAACCACACAAACCGAAACCAAAACTTTTAAAAGTGAGACTTTTCTTCCTTTCTTTTGTCCGTTCTTTCTTGAGGTGTATATTATTTTTCTATTTAACTACTGATGACTGCTTTGCAGCTTTTTAGCATTAGATTGAATGATTTATTATATTATTTCGTTTGTTTTGTAGCAGAAATATTATTTATTAAATTGACATGCATATAAAAACAATAGTACAAAATAAATATTTCTTACTACAATGCTTCATTTGTGTTTGATGCAAACCATCAATTTATTATTCATAAATTAACAGTAGGACTTTATATAGCAGATAACTTACATGAAAGCACATTCAAGGCAGCATGATGATGAGAAATATTATTCATTATTAGTATTATTGTCATCATCATCATCAATAATATTTTATAATTATTCAACATTCATTTTGGAATTATTGCACAAATATTAAGTCATCACAGCATTAGTTAGATAGTTGTTTCTGGGTTTTGTTAGTCCCAATTGATGTTGTTTTCAAATACAATAAATGCCTTAATATACAACTTGTTAAATATATCATTCAGTTTTGGTGGATGCTCCTAATTTTTTTCTGGTGCTCCTACATTTTTTCTGGTGCTCCTAAATATTTCAGGTTGGGAACACCGGTGCTACCAAGTAAGAAAGTTAATTTCGAGCCCTGATATATATATATATATATATATATTATTTATGTATTTATTTATTTATTTTTAAGGGGTAAATGACGGTGTTGGTTATATAGCTCCCTGTTAATGTTATAGCTCCTCTATTTAAAAAAAAAAGAAGATGAAAAACCTGTAAGTTTTGAAAAAGTTTAAACCTCAGCCAGGTGAGAAAACGTAACTCAAAAGTAACGGTCTCAAATAGATAACGCTTCGGTGTCTGTGATGCAGCAAAATGTCAAGGATTCATTTTAATGCATGATTTCTCTAAATTGTGGTCACGAACGACTGTGATTTGAGTTTTCCCAATTCAAATGAGTAGAAAATCTGGATTTCACAGCGTGCTTCACAACAGAAGCAGCTGATCACCCCAGATTTACAGCGCTGATCAAACGTCTGAGCACAGAACTGGGTTGTCAAATAATTCAGCATTGGAAAATGAGAAAACTCACGCTTCACTTCGCCGAGTAGTCTCATTATCAGACAAGATTGTGTTTTCATCAAACATACTGCATTATTGATTTTAAAGGAAGAAGTTCATCTGAATCAAACACAAGTCCTGTCATTATTTAGTCAATGTGAGTCCAAATCCATATGTGCTATACAGTGGAACTTAGAAGAGAGAAGGAATCCAGAAGACTTATCACTAATGTGCTGCTTTGGACACAATTTTTCACAAATGACGAATGATATGTTTTCACCATCATTTCAAAAGCAGGTTATATTTTGCTACTAACAAAATGGACATTTTGACCTTATTGCGTGACTGCGCTCATTTTTTCTATTGTTTTTGAACTTCTGATTCAGTCGCCTATGAGAGAAATGACTAGCAATAATTAACAGCAGAAAATGGTCAAACTACTTCCTCTACAAACAAGTGTGTTTATGACTATGCATAAAAAAGTACAATAATATAATATGAAAAGATCAGTTAGCAACATGAAGCAGCATATAGAGAAGTTTTTAACCTCTAAAAATCAATGGAGCATAAGTCTCGAGCCAAAAAGACTTCAATGGCTGCTCCCGCTTGTACTTTAAGAATAAGGTCAATAGTTGTGCCAACAAAAACAAACTACTAGTAAAGTAAAGCAAATCTAAGCTAAAAGAAAGAAAGAAAGAAAGAAAGAAAGAAAGAAAGAAAGAAAGAAAGAAAGAAAAAGAAAGAAACTATTATTTGTTGTGATTGCCATCGATCTGACAGTTGCAGATTGCCGATGAACTACAAACCTGTCACAGCACACTACAACTCCCAGCATGCACCTCACAAACACACCAGTTCCTGCTTTCCACTGATTAAACTCACACAGCTGGCAACTCACTGACTGATTAGCTGGACTTTATATTCACCCCTCACACACTCACACACACTCACACACACACACACACACACACACACACACACACACACACACACACACACACACGCGCGCGCGCGCACACACACACAGTGTCTTGTTTTCACAAACATTGCAAAGTGTTTTCCATAGTCTAGTCTTCCAGAGTGAAAACACTGAAACAGTCAAAGCAAGTTTGTCGAAGCTTCAAAATGTTTTGAAACCTGTCTCAACAGTGACACCTGGTGATCATTTTTACGTATTGCTCTGGAACAGCTTCAGTAAAGAAGCAATTTAGTAGAGCAGTGAGATTTCCTGACTAGCATTCAGAGATAATGGGTTCGAATCCAGGGAAATGCAGTTGAAGATGTTAGTTTTGAAATACTCTGTTCTTGTAACGTGTTTTGGTTTAACATTGGTCTGACATTCAGAGGAATACTTTGTGAATAAATATGTTTTGTTTTTGTCATAAAAAGTAACATTAATAAAAAACATTGTCATAATATCAGAGTATGTGTACATGCAGATTCGCCAGGTCTCGAAACGCTTCTGAAAAGACAGATGCATTGAATTGTTTGAGTCACATGACCTGGGTGTTTCGATTCACTTTAAGGCTGATTTATTCTTCTGCGTCAAGAGCACCTTGCGCACCTCTCAAAAAATTCAACTACACATCACAACAACAAATATCGCAAGCTCTTTGATTGGTCAGCTTGGTACCGGTGATGAGTGTGGGCGGTGCTGAGAGCCACAACTCTGATAGAGCAATTTTTTACAAGTGTTGAGTTCCTTGAAAGAGCTTCAGATGGAAACTTTTGTTTTGTGTTTACCTTATGATTAAGCTTGTTGCACGTCCGCCGATTCCCGCCTCTGAATGAGCAAATTTTAGCTACTTGTATATTAAAGTAGCGTTCAGAAAAAAACAAAATAGCCACGAAGAAACTCAACTTATCCAGCATATTTTTTGCGCAGTGGATGCCCTTCCAGCTGCAACCCATCAATGGGAAACAACCATACACACCCATACACTAGGGACAATTTAGATTATCTAAATCACCTATAGCTGACTTGTAGGGGAAACCGGAGCACTCATAGCAAACCCAAGCCTACACAGGGAGAACATGCAAACTCCACACAAAAATGCCAACTGACCCAGCTGATGCTCGAACCAGCAACCTTCTTGCTGTGAGGCGATTGTGCTACCCACTGTGCCACTGTGCTGCCCAAAATTAAAAGCAAAAATAAATAATTTACTATGATGATGATGATGTTGATGTTTATTTTAAGCATTTCCATTAAGAATAAAGTGACGAATTGCAGTTTTTCAGTGACTGTGCTGTTTCTGAAGCACCTCCACTGTGAACAGACTCAAGCTGTTGCAGAGCGGCACGTCACAGGCTGTTTGTATTCAGTGTTTGTGAATCAGCCACTAAAACAATTCATTCTTCATGAAGAATGATTTCCAATCCTGGCCAGATTTCCTCCAAACACGCACAGACTTCTCAGGCTGTGCGTAAGCTATGATTCAGTGCTCCACACTTTGCTCCAAATTGAGCAAGTGATTCCCATCACTGCGTTTGCGATCTGCTTATTAGACTCAGCCCGCAGCTCTCGATATGCCCTGACATAATGTAGATGATTTCTTGAACTCTCATCATTAGCCTGAATGAACTCCCAAAAACCCAAACCAATCACACAACCGGTCAAGCATCCCGGTCAGTTCAGGTCAAGAAGAGCGGATGAAATGAATCTGTCAAAAAAATGTTGCATAACAGAGATGAAAAACCAAAAGGCGATATATTTTTGTCAGGCTAACTTTAAAATATAGACACATTTCTTACCTTTGAATGGCTATTACTGTGAAAACGTAATTGTATAGCTACAGCGGCAAATAGTAGACATTTGTTAAGACCTAACTAGCATTATTAAAGACTATATAATACACAAGACATGTCACTGAATGCGGAAAAGTTTAACGGTCAATATGGCGAACTAGTAGGCGAGGCTTCATTCGCTATATTGACCGTTACACGTTTCCCCTTTCAAAATTCATTCATTTTCTTTTCGGCTTAGTCCCTTTATTAATCTAGGGTCGCCACAGCAGAATGAACTGCCAACTAATCCAGATTATGTTTTACGTAGCCGATGCCTTTCCAGCCACAACCCAGTACTGGGAAACGCCCATACAAAGTCATTCACACGCATACAGTATGAACAATTAGGTTACCCAATTCCCATATAATGCATGTCTTTGGACTTATGGGGGAAAGGGGAGCACCTGGAGGAAACCCACACAAACATGAAAAGAACATGCAAACTCCACACAGAAACAGGCAAATGCCAACTGACCCAGCTGAGGCTCGAACTAGCAATCTTCTTGCTGTGAGGTGATCATGCTACTCACCATGACGCCTCTCATTCAAAACTATACGAGCAAAAACTATAGAATACACAAGACATGTCAATGGTGTAGCTTTGAATAGGCAAAATTTTAACGATCAATATGGCGAACTAGTAAGCGAGGCTTCATTTGTCATATGGATCGTTACCAGTGCTTAACAGATTGGGGTAACGAATACGACATTCTACCAGAGGAGGGAGAGGTGTCGTGGACGAAAGTGAAGAGTTGGGAGGGGGGGGTTGTGTCATGGACGAAAGTGAAGAGGATTGATAAGTTGCAAAGGAAAATACGAAAGCGCGTGGGTTCCCTCTGGGTGCTCAGGTTTCCCCCACAATCCAAAGACATGCGGTAGAGGTGAATTGGGTAGGCTAAATTGTCCGTAGTGTATAAGTGTCTGTGTGAATGTTTCCCAGAGATGGGTTGCGGCTGAAAGGGCATCTGCTGCCTAAAAACTTGCTGGATAAGTTAGCGGTTCATTCCACTGTGGCGACCCCGGATTAATAAAGGGACTAAGCCGACAAGAAAATGAATGAATGAGGAATCAATCGTCTGATTGGTGAATCATACATTTGATTAATGTGGGACCAGCCGCAAGCAATCATAAGCACGTGATCCTTTCGAAATTAACTTATAAATAAATCACTCAAAACCATACGAGTAAAAACATTTATCAGTATATTGTACACAGAAGACATTTTCCAAACCAAACACTCTTATCGTGTAGCTTTTAAAAGGTACAGCTGATAGATTTTGTACTTTGTTGTTGTTGCTTTTCTTGAGAGAGTAGCAGAATCTCTTCTGAGTGCTCTTTCGGAATGACTTGAAGCTTTTCAAAGGTTAGTCAGAGCGTCGCAATATGCTGTAAAAAATCAAAAGTGAAATGCAAGAGACATGCTGTGTTGACCCTCCAGGGCCTGTTTGGACACACTGCGATGTTCTGCTGCAAAACCAACACACGGTGCCCGTACAGATTAAACCTATCTTCGGGGAAAAAAGCCAGATCCAGAGACACCTACAGCACCACTTGTATCTGCAGGTACCAGCCTTAACCTTTCACATCCCAAATTTCCACTCGGCTTCTTCGCCTTTGGATATATACGTGTCAGACAAGAGAAGCGTTCAGTCTTTTTGCCAGTAAACTGCCACCCTGGGCTGAGCTGGAGACTATATAACAGCAACCCTACCGAGCCAACAGTGAGGAACGAGCGATAATGTCGATTCTTTCAGACAAGGTGCTGCTGCAGATTAGGTTGCGGATGGAGTAATAGTTTTGTGGATAAGGATGGGAGACGGGTGGGATGGATGGATGCGGAGGGAGAAAAAAAAGCGGGAGACCGTTCTTTAGCGAGTGACCTCAAACTGTCATACCTATTATTCCAATTCACTAGGATCCTCGCAGCGGGCTTCACAGGATGGGACTCCGAGAGGAAATTGAAGTTTTGAGTGTAAGTCCTTGTACAGGTCACGCAACAGTTTTGTGAAAAACTTGAAAGCTGTTTTGGTTTGGGAATGAGAAGAAGCAGTTTTTTTTTCTACGCAAATGTTTCATAGTTTAACTGTTTTAATAATAAACTCCTCTGATGTAAGGCCATGTCCAAAAGGTACCACAACACTGCAGTTTTTTTGTTTTTTTGTGGCTTTGTCAAGGTTTCGAGTACAGATGACAACGTTGTCAATGTAATTCCCTTTCAATCAGATCTACGAAAATGACTTGTAAGAATAGTGTACGCCACCTGACAAAAGTCTTGTGGTTGATCCCAGTTGTAAGAGCAACAAATAATAACTTGAATTCTTGATGATCAATTGGAAAAGTGTGAGAAGGTGGATTATTCATATGAATCATCTGTTGAACGGCATCCCAATCATCACAAAGACCTTCTGGAATCCCATGGTTTCCGCTACATTCATTGTTCCATGGCGGGGCAACATGCCAAAATTAATTCCCCCACGGCTAAATTACAGCTTCTCATTCAAAACATTTTATTTTATTTTTTTAATAGTGGGTAAAAATCGCACCAAAATGAGTAAGTGAATTATAACAGCCCAACCGTATGTTATTTTTTTACTGGAACAATATCTTTAATGATATAAACTGGACTCAAGTTCGGTCATTACCTCAAAAATTGACTGAATGGACTGACTGACAGGTGTGTGGTGCGTGAGGCAAGCAAACAAGTTTTGTGTACGAGAAGAGGAAATCTGCGCACAAGCAAAGAGATTCACACGGTCGTAGGCTATTACATAAATGCAATCTCGACTTCTAATACTGCGCTCACAACATTTGTCATTGAAATAACGCCACAGGTAGTTGGTAGATCTGTGTTGGTAGATCAGGTAGTTGGTAGATCTGTTTTTTTCCGCCACAGCTGGAAAAAAAATCCTAGAGGAAACAATGAACCAGCATTGAGCCAATATTCTCAGAAATCAGTCATGTTTGGTGAAGGAGAAATCATGGTTTGGGGTTGAATTGTTCTATTTCTGTACATGAATACTATTAGATTCCCCAGCTAAGAAAAAAAAGTATGATTGTTATATATAATCTACGCTTGTAATTTGGTTAATTATATTTTATTATCTCAATCATTCTTTAACAAAGAATTATTTTTAGATAGGGCTATTCAAGTCATCTAGAAAAACATTAAAAAAAATAAATAAATAAAAAAAAAATATATATATATATATATATATATATATATATATATATATATATATAACTTTCTATTATGTTTCAAGTATGTTATGTAGTGTTTTGTGATAGTGATTTGTGTTTGCTAATTGCTAACAGTGTGTACTTCATGAGACACTGGTAATTTTAATTTTGAGCAGCAGAGTTTTTTTGGGTTAGCTAGTTTAGTTGCCACAGTTGTAATTATGTTTCAGATTGAATAAGTAGTTTAGTTAAGCATTGCATACGCTGAAGATTATGGTTTTGTTTCTACATTTTCCTTTGGTTTGTAAGTTTAGTGGGTTGGGGTTAAGTTAGATTGTTTTGTTATATTTACAGTTGAAGTCAGAATTATTAGCCCCTCTGGTTATTTTTTTATGATTTTTCAGCACATTTCTAATCATAATAGTTTTAATAACTCATCTCTAATAACTGATTTCATTTATCTTTGCCATGATGACAGAAAATAATATTTGACTAGATATTTTTCAAGACACTTCTATACAGCTTAAAGAGACATGTAAAGGCTTAACTAGGTTAATTAGGTTAACTAGCAGGTAATTAGGTAAGTTATTGTATAATGATGGTTTGTTCTGTAGACTATCAGAAAAATATAGCTTAAAGAAGCTAATATTAATCACCTTAAAATGTTTTTTTTTTTTTAATTAATAACTGCTTTTATTCTAGCCGAAATAAAACAAATAAAACTCTCCAGAAGAAAAAAATATTATCAGACATACTGTGAAAATTTCCTGAACCTGTTAAACATCATTTGTGAAATATTTAAACAAAGAAAGTAAAAAAATAATAAAGGGGGGCTAATCATTCTGACTTCAACTGTATATCTTTGCTTTAGCAACATTTCAGTTTTTTTATTTATTTTTTTATTCAGTCATTTTAATTTAATTCTAAATTCATATATTCATTGTTTAGTATCATTGTTTAATAAATTGTTATTTTTCTTTCACTTATGCATTTGTAGTGTTTTCTCATTTTTACCCAGCACCATTAGAGACCCATTTACCAATGTTACATCTCATCTAACGTAATGTCTGCTTTTTTTCCAAATATCATGCTGTGTATTTCTAGATAAGCCATCCAAACTGACCACTTGCAAGGTTTCATTCCAGTCTAAGTAGGCAGTACAAAAAACTACATCTGTTTTCCTTCCCACTTTGCCAAAATGTCAGGACTTCTTCTAGCAGATCTCCTTTGAATCGAACGCGGCACCTTGTAAGTTATAACATTAGAAGTGACAAACAACCAAGTACTATTTTTTTCGATCCCACTCACTTTTTGCCGTCGCTTTTCTTTTAAAGCTCTGAAATACTTTTTTTTTTTTTTAACCAAAAACTGTCAGTCAAGTATATATAACTGGACAGATTCATGCATACTGGCGCAGTCTCGTGTCGGTTGGTGGCTGTAAAGAGAAGCTTTCAGATTTCTGATAAAATATGTCTCTTTGCTATAGAGGGGTCAGTTTCAGACAGATCATAGAAAGCAGCAGCAAATACATGCACTAATGTGATCAGGGAGCTGTTTCATAAAAGGGGTTTAGAAAAGCGGGGATTAGAAAATTCTGATCTTTTAAATTAATATTGTCTACTGGATACTTTACAATAATATCTTACAGATACAGATTAAATACATTACAGATTATTCGGTACCACTACCAACACAACATTTGGAACTAATCTAACAAAAATAAACTAAAGATGACAGTCCAACAATTATTACACTAAAATTAATGCATTGGAGGAAATATTTTGATAAAATTATAACAAACAAGAAAACAGATACATATAAAAAAATATATATCGTTTGTATTTGTTTTGTTTGCAATAAATTGTTTAAATATAAATGTATTATCGTTCTTTTTTTTAAGATGTTTGATGTATATATATTGACTATTAAGTGACTATAAAGTTTTAATCATTATTAATAGGTTAAGTTAATAAAAATGGCATCAAATTACGACAGGCGAATGTTAACATTAACATTAACGTTAACAACACTTTGATTAAGCTTGAACTAAAGACTTAGCCTGAGTTAACCTGCCCCAGACCAAGATAGTTTCAGCATAAGTTGCCAGAGTAACTGAGTTTGCACTATCGTAAATTTGATTTATGAATCCGCCATTTAATAAACCTTACCAACATAAGCCTGGCTTTTTCTGTAAGCTTGGTTTATGAAACAGCCCCCAGGTTTAGTTGAACGATGTGTGCAACCAAAAGCAGAAGTGTTTTCCCTAATAATAGACTCTGGTTATACTATGTATTAATGGAAAAAATAAAATAAAATAACTGACTAATCATTTTTGAATCTATTCAGCCTATTTCCTGTTCAGGCGAGTTCTCTGTAGTTACATCATGTAATAAGACAGACAGAAGAAAAATACTCTTCTAGACCAATATTGCTAGGTAAGCAAAATCTTTCAGAACATACAATAAATAAGATTATTTTGTTCACTACACTTGCAAATAGGCATGGGACGATAACCGGTTTCAAGGTTTACCATGGTTTGGAAAAGTCAATGTTTTAAAATCACCAAAATTTTCTGTAATACCATTCCTAAGGTGTATATATAAGGTTTTTTTTTTAATGTGTGTTTTTTATGTTTCCTAAATAAATCTGTGTTTTTCAAACTAATGAAGAATTAATGAAGAATTTAAATTATTTAGCCTGACACGTTTACTATTCCAAAACATTACAAACATTTCCTAAAATAAAATATATTGTGTTCAATGGTGTAAAACGTTGTTTTTTTAATTAATTTTTTTTTTTTTTTTTTGCAGTAAGAACTGCAGTAATCACAATCTGAGCTTGACATTAACTTTTTTAAACACCAGCCTCTGTGGCTCGTAGATTTCCAACATTGCTAGCCACTCGCTATTTTCACTAACCACACTTTTCTTGTTGGGAAAACATATTTTAAATGCATAAATTTGACATTGACCTGAAAATTGCTTGATTTAGATGTTGTGTTATGTGCACATGCCTTCTAGATCATTTAACTTCTTGTGTGTACTGTGTATTATAATGGGTTGTGTCGGAATGCAATCAGTTCGTATTTCACACGACTTTAAAGGACTCAAAATTAAGGATTTACCAAATTTATCTCTGACCACAACAAATAAGTATTTCTTAGCCACAATTTTTGAATGTGTCAAAACAAGGAAAATACAGCTTTATAGGTGCACTTTTGAATTTAACAAATGTTTTAAAAAATAAAAAAAAAATAAAATAAAATAAAAAAAAAACATTACATTTAAGAAAGAGTTATTGTCATGTATCTAAAATATGCACAATAATCTGCCCTGGCTAAAAGTCCCAGATCACCAGTTAACTACACATAAACGGGGAGTAATCTCCCATTAAAGCAATGTTATTGTAAAAGATTATATTGTAACTATATTAACAAAAACAACAGTAAGTAAAAGAAAGCAGTTGAAACATATCGTAAGTGATAAGGAAATTAAATTAAATGCGAATGTCATTTATTTTGCTTGCATTCGTGACATAATGATGGAACCGTAATCGTATGGCAGAATGTGTATCAGCAAATATATCACTGATATAGAAAATCTATATTATGTTGCATCATGATGAGACATCCAATTTACACCCAAGTACTTACCACCGTGAAGTGCCATCTATCTACCATAAGGCACGACAAAATAAAAAGGAAAGTGGTCACAAGGGACACATTTCAGCACATGTTAATACCAGGAGAACTGGTAATGTGTCTCGGTTGACCACTTGTGCTCAGATCCCTGAAAACCCATGAGCCGTAGATCGTTCCTAATCTCCATTATCTGGAATCTGGACGAGTAACTATGATCAATGGGAAGAATTAAAAACAAATCTCTGTATTTCCGGAAAACCCAAACTAAGAGCGTTTAGAAAAATCCAATCATACAAAAGGAAATATGTTGCACGCTGGAAGAATTGAAGAAAGCTAATCAAATTATCCCTCTTTGACCCTGATTGAACATCCTGCTTTAAATGAAGAAAAACCTTTCCACCGTGTTTCATAAGAAGCTGAATTATTCCTGAGCTCATGTCTGTTGCTGACCTTAAAGAAACACTCATCTTTTTCCTTTTTGCATGTCGCCTAGAGTTAAACAGTCGAGTTCTAACATTTTTAATCCATCCAGCTGATCTCCAGGTCTGACAGGAACACATTTAGCTTAGCTTATGTTAGCATAAATAATTGAATCAGATTAGACCATTAGCATCTAGCTCAAGTTTCCGAAAAAAAAAAAAATCTTATTTAAAGGTGAACTCTTAGTTTCATTGTGAACTAAGACCAAACGGACAATTAAATGTTGCTTTTTTTTGTCTGGTACGGATAGGAGTTATATTGTCAATATGGCGTAATAATCACAGAACTTTGGTGCCGAACCATGCTATTACTCAGTTCATGAAAATAGTCCCCAGCTAGACAACAACGCTGCGTAATATATTTGTTTCTGCCGCAATCATATTTCTTCACCAAAGTTCCTTTATTATTAATAAGAGAATAGTTCCTAGACATGTCAGCATACAAATTAGCAACCTTTGCAGAACACCGGCCCTCTAGGACCGAGTTTGGACACTCCTAGTCTAATCATATTCAATTATTTATGATAAGATAAGCCAAAAGTGTTTTCGCCAGACCCAGAGATTGGCTGAATAGCCTAAAAATTGTAAAAATCTACTCTACACTCTCAGAAATTAAGGTACAAAACCTGTCACTGGGGCAGTATCTTATTAAAAGGTATACTTTTGTATCTTACAGGTGAACTTTGGTACTTTTAAAGGTACATTTGGGGTATACTTTTGTTCCTTTAAGGTACGAGGTACACATTTTGTATTAAACGATACAAATATGGACCTGTCCTGCATGGTACAAATGGATCTTTTGTAAGGTATCGTCTCTGTTACAATACAATGATATCACGCAGTTTCTGAATTTAGTCCCCAATTAGGTAACAAAGCTGCGTAATATATTTGTTCCTGCCGCAGCCATAGTTCTTCAGCAAAGTTAATTTTGTTATTAATAAATGAGAGTATATTTCCTAGACATGTCGGCATACAAATAGCAACCTTTCATTTTCTATAACAATGTAAAGAAGAATCAAGCTTGATTTTTATTTATTTATTTGTTTTTAGCAAGATGCTAATGGTCTAATCTGATTTAATTATTTATGCTAAGCTAAGCTAAAAGTGCTCTCGCCAACCCTGAGATTGGCTGAATGTACTCAAAATAGTAAAAATCAACTGTACACCCTCAGAAATAAACCTGTCACTGGGGCAGTACTTTTTCAAAAGGTACACTTTTGTATCTTACTGGTAAACATTGCTACTTTAAAAGTGCTTTTGAGGTATACTTTTGTTCCTTTAGGGTATACGAGGTGCACATTTTTGTACTAAAAAGTACTAATGTGGTTCTGCATGGTACAAAGGGTCTTTTGAAAAGGTATCATCTCTGCTACAATACAATGATATCACGCAGTTCATGAAAATAGTCCCCAACTAGGTAACAATGCAGTGTATTATCTTTTTTCCTGCCGCAGCCATAGTTCTTCAGCAAAGTACTTTTATTATTAATAATTGAGAGTATAGTTTGTAGACAAATCAGCATACAAAATAACATTTCATTATCTGTCACAATGTAACTGAAGAAGAGTCAAGCTTTAAATAGGTAAATTTTGAAAAATCTTTTTTTTAACAAGATGCTAATGGTCTAATCCGATTCAATTATTTATGCTAAGCTAAGCTAAAATTGCTCTTGCAAGACTCTGAGATTGCCTGAATGTATTCAAAATAGTAAAAATCTACTCTACACTCTCAGAAATAAAGGTACAAAACCTGTCACTAGGGCAGTACCTTTTCAAAAGGTACACTTTTGTATCTTACTGGTGAATGTTGGTACTTCAAAGGTACATTTTGGGTATACTTTTGTTCCTTTAAGGTAGTACAAGGTGAACATTTTGTACTAAATGGTACAAATATTGGTCTACATAGTTTGCCTACAAGGGATATCTTTTAAAAAGTTATCACCCCTGTGTTTGTAAATTTAAGAGTGTAAGGGACTTGTAAAATGAGCCTATTTCCCCCCCAAAAAAATGAATAAAATTGTGTTCCATTAAACATTTGACATGATTTGAATACAAATTTCCACAAAGAGCATCTCAAACCCATAAGATGATAACTCAGTAAAGCACAATGCTCACTTCAATCCATTTTCCTGCAAAGTGAATGACTTATCTGTTCTTTTACTGATGGTGGATGCAAAAATGAACACATAATCGCAACCCTTTTCCAGTTCTAAATGCTGTAAATAAGACTTATACAAGTGTTTCAGAGATAAAAAAAGAAGATGCTGGGTAATTCTTTACGTTAATGCTAGAACCGAGGCACCGCCAGCTCATATAACATCATTCTTGGCGCGCCAATCCATGTCATGAAGACCCAACCAAATCCCAATGACTATGTTTAGAGCGATGCATAACATTTGAATAGTAGAATTAGTCTAATTTATGCGAACATTTAACTGTCATTGAAGACATGTAGCATGTGATTTACGGCACAATCTGTATTCAATGGCTGTTTTGAATGGGACTTCTTTCTTTGACTTTCAAAAAATAAAAAGGCGAATGGTTTGTCATGCATTTTAAGGAACTGTTTTGATTGATTTAAATATTTAGTGCATAAATGAAGGTTATTTATGAGTATGGCAAGCCATTGCATTCTTGAAATGCACTAGTATGTTCACGCTACTATCAAGTACTACGTTCATGCTTCTAGTAATTCTTGTAGCTTCTAGTATCAATGGTTCCATTAAATACTAGTTTAGATTAGCTACTATTCAATTAAATTAAATTCATCTTCTTTTTTTTGTATAGTATGATTTGTAGATTGTGTCAAAGCAGCTTCACATAGAAGATTATGGTTAATTAAAACCATATCGGTTCAGTTCTTGTCTTGTTTCAGAGTTTAAGTTCAGTGCTTCATTTTAGGTACTAATACATTTTGTAAGATACTATATATATATATATATATATATATATATATATATATATATATATATATATATATATATATATATATATATATATATATATATACACATATATATCACTTTCACTTTTGACTAGCATTTACTCCAATTATGACTAGTATAGACTGCATATTGTTAGTAGTGTTGTCTTGATAATGGAATATTTAATTTTGATACGATACCTTGCAAAAATATCTATATTTAAAACCATTTTTGCTACTGCTGGGAGCAAATTCTGAACTGTATCAAATTCTCATTCTAGTCTGGATACTGGAATTTCTAACTTTGATACGAGGCTTGAAAATATTGATAATCGATACCACTTTTGATACTGTGAGGAACAAATTCTGCAGCATTAAAAGTATACAAATGACCGTATAATGTGTATACCAGGTACGTGAGCAGTCCTTAAGTCCAAATAATTAACCTAGTAGTTTCTAGATACTATTAGAATTAGAAAACAATAATAATTAGCAAAAATAAATAAATTAATGTTTTCAAAATAATCTGATATGTGTCTAATTAGAAAAACACCAGTAGATAGTGGATGCAAGCCATTGAAATTAATGGGTTTTATAGCGCAGAACTTTCTGCCTCCAGTGTAAAAGCTTTACAGTGTTAGAGCTAAAGAGAGAGTGAAACCAGCGCATTGAACACTGCGGTGCAGCATAGCCCTTTTTCAGCTCTTATTTTTGAAGGAAAAGCAAAAATGTGTATCCCTACAAATAAATCTGCTAAATAAAACTACTAGATGCTAACAAGTGCTAGAATCTAATGAAAGTTACAGTATCAATTGAATAAATTAAGTACAAGCATAGTTATTTTTATACACAAAAGCTAAACCTTAGAATAAAACTACTGGTCAAAAAAAAAACATTTTTATTAACTAAAATTAAATTTAAAAAAGCACAATAAATACAAAATATTAAACTTTCAACAGTCACTAAAAACCTGACATAAAATAATAATAGTTAGCATAAATAAATAAATAAATAAATAAATAAATAAATAAATAAATAAATAAATAAATAAATAAATAAATAAATAAATAAATAAATAAATAAATAATCTGACCAGCGGGTATTTAGAAAAAACACCAGAAGTGGATGCAAGCCATTGAAATGAATGGGTTTTATAGCGCAGCACTTTCTACATCCAGTGTGAAAGATATACAGGGATAGAGCTGAGGAGAGAGTGAAACCAGCGCTGAACACTGCCGTGCAGCATAGCCCTTTTTTCAGCTTTTATTTTTAATTGAAAAACAAAAATGCCATTTTCGTCTGATAATTTATGTCGGCCAGAAACTCTGTAAATCCCTACTAATATATGTACTAATTAAAACTACTAGATGCTAACAAATGCTAGAATATAATGAATGTTACAGTATCAATGGATAAAATATCTACTGGCATAGTAATTTAATTGAACTTAAATTTTAAAAATCACAAAAAAAGCTTAACTATCAACAGTCAATAATGATTAAACAGTAAAACAGGAGACAATGAAAAAGTAGTAGCACCATGAAATTAAATAGTGCTGTTATATTCTTTGATTGACTGATAAAACAGCTTGCCATATTATAAAAGTGTGTCCTCAATATGACTTTAGCGGTGAGCATAAACAAAATAAAGAAAGCTACACAAGACTGTCAGTGAAGCAATCTGCCTTTGAAGGAAATCTCTCTTTCTCCAAAGCTTCTCTTTTACAAATTGTAGGAGAAAGTTGAGACGTGTTAGCTATTCTGCGCGTAGCTGTCTTTGTGACGGGTAATCCATTTGTTTATAATTGCGTGTTCGGTTTTGACAGGGCTAAATTAATTACTGTTTGATCTGAATGTGGGACATAATTAGAACCCTCTTAAAGCAGCAGCCAAACCTCGCATCCCTTCTGCCAAAACGGATCATCTCGCACCGTAATTAAACTTCAGCTCATCTGTCAGAGAGTCCAGCTTTTCTTTATTGAAAGAAAAGAAGCGGCAGGTACAAAACGCTGCATTTACGGCAGAGCTTCAACTAGACACAAGGGTTTGTTTTGGTTTGGAAATGCTTCAGTGGACAACATTAAATGCATATTTTGGAGGGAAATAAAAAACTTTATGGAGAAGGAGATCTGTTCTTTTAGATGTAACTATTAACTTTCAAACTATTAGTGTTGTATCTGCTCAAAATTATGACTTCACATTTTTTAACTTTGACTACATATTTAAAATGTATTATTGTTATTATTATTATGATTAGCGACATATTATCCTTCCAAAGTTGCAAATATATCTGGCAACTTTTAAATTCTGAAAAAAATAATATGTAGCCACAAAATGTATTAATAAACATGAAGTCTCTTCATGTCTTAAAATTTTGACTTCATATCTAATGGTTACATTTTTTTGACACATTTGAAACTTATTCTGCCAAATCCACAAGTTGCCAGATAGTTTTGCAATGATCCGGCAACATATTATTCTTTCAAAATTCACAAGTTGCCAGACTGTTGCAAAACTATCTGGCAACTTGTGAATTTCTGAAGAATATGATTCAATAACAGCACTGGTACAGCCTCTTCACTTGTTCTGTATTACGCCGCCCAAATACACTGATAACAAATCAATAAGCTCACTAAAATTTGACAAATATCGCAGCTGTTGAACAACATGTTTTTGAGGCTTTGGTAGTTGAGAAATGTAGTTGTTTAGATTGCAACTACGCAATTTATTTATGAGGATAGTGCCTATTTTAAATATTTATAATTTCGGAGATTTAGCGAGTCGGCAGCCATTAGCTTATCTGATTAATCACTGAGCAGAGCAAAAAGGGTTGACACTCTGCCACAATTTAGACAGCACAATAAGTCCTTAGGGGAGGAAAAACTCAGAAAAAAGTCAAACTAACGCTGATTAAATCATTATAAAACAGGTAAGTTATATTTTAAGCTGATCTCTCTCTTTTGTTTGTTGCAGTGCTGTATTTATAGCATAATAATCTGCTAGTGTTTGCTTTGCTCTGGCTTTTTATAGGTTAATTATTGTGATCTCCCGATCATTTCATGCCAATCATCCTTATAATCTTAAAATGTGAGCAAAATCAGCTGTTTTGTCATGACTTTAGACAATACGCTAGAGAATCATTCAAACACTAATTCTACAGTGACGTTGGTGAATTAGTAATAGCTTTTGCTGTTCTGACGTCAGCTGCAGATGTGAATGAATGGTGGATGAAAGTAATTCCTTTTATAAAAGGATTTTGAGACTCTCTGTGTCTGTTTGCTTTGCTCTGGCTTTTTAGGGGTTAATTATTGTGATCTCCCGATCATTTTATGCCAATCATCCTTATAATCTTACAATGTGAGCAAAATCAACTGTTTTGTCATGACTTTAGACAATACGCTAGAGAATCATTCAAACACTAATTCTACAGTGACGTTAGTGAATTAGTAATAGCTTTTGCTGTTCTGACGTCAGCTGCAAATGTGAATGAATGGCGGAAGAAAGTAATTCCTTTTATAAAAGGATTTTGAGACTCTCTGTGTCTGATTTGCTTTTTATATACATGATTGTGCCGTTGAACTGTTGTATAAATGTAATATCACACTCGTAGCAGTGCAATATGGCTGTATGTTGTCACTAGTGAGACAATAAAGCCTGTTTCACAATGCAAGCGTAAGCAGAGCGTTAGCAGAAAATGTTTATTCGGCATCCATGTTGATTAGAGCTTTTATATTGCACGCATTGTTCATGCGCAATTAAAGTGACAGTACATTGATAATGACAAAAAACACATTGAATGACAGTAAAAAGCAGCAATTTGACCCTATAAATACATCAATAATATCCACAGATTTTTATATGGTCAATTAAATGAACTTAAACGATTGAAAACGGCAACAAATATTTATTTAGGCCCGAGCTACAAAACCAAATTTAAAATAACTTCAGTATTAGTTTTACTTAAGTTGCACACTAGTTTGATCATGTATAAATCTCATTATAACTGTATTGTATAAATATTATTATGACTACAGGCCTACATTATCCTGACAATCAAAAACAAAATGACACGATATCACAAGCGATTGTCCTCTGAGTGGACCTGAAAAGGCATGAATGAGCTTGAGAAGCATGCAGTTCGTTAGGATCTATATAATTTGTAAAATAAAGACCTGCAGGTTAAGGAAACAGCATAGCAGGAAGTTGCCGCGGGCCTTGGTGCAGATGAAAAGTAAAAATAAATGGCTTGGCCTCAAGCCAAAGCACGCCTCCCACCATTGCGGATATACCGCCATATTGCACTGCTACTTGTGTGATATTGCTCATATATATATATATATATATTTTTTTTTTAATATATGAGCATATGGTGGTTTGAACATACTTAATCATTGAAAACTATTGCATATTTATTATATATCACTCATTTTATTACATTAGAGAAGCTTCAATAACTTTAACTTGATACACTTAAAAAGTAATAAAAACTATAATAAATTTAAAAAAAAATTATTTATAATATATTGCTTTTTTATTTATTTATTTATTGATTCATTTATGTATTTATTTATTTTCTAATAACATATATATTTACGTTGGGAAAACAATATATAATATTGGGAAAACAAAAGAGTTATGTCTTGGGAGTCAAACAAGAGCAGTAGATACTAGTCTCTTTAAACCAGTCACCATAAACGGACAAAAAGTAGAGCAGGTCTCAAATTTTAAGTATTTAGGCACAATTATTGATAATAAACTGAATTTTAATTGTAATGTAGAGGCCGTTTATAATAAGAGGCGCCTCTATATCCTTCACAAGTTGAGAAGTTTTAATGTTAGTGCAAAGACTTTAAACATGTATAGATCATTGGTAGAGAGTGTCCTCACATAAATTATTGTTTCGTGGTTTGGTAACACAACACTTAAACAAAAGAAGAAATTATCGCAAATTATCAATCAGGCAAATAAGATAGTTATCACAAACAAACAACATCCATTGCAGATTCTATTTGACTCCTTTATGGAAATAAGTTGTGATTTTTAAATGTAATACTCATCCCCTTGACTCAGCATTTGAATTGTTACCATCAGGACGCAGGTTTAGAATTCCTAAAGCACGAAGAAATGCTTATGAAAAGTCATTTATCCCAATGGCAGTTGTTATTTTAAATCGGATCACTGTTTAAAGGGAATGTGGTGGTTGCCAAGAATGATCTGCAGTAGTTTGTATGGGGCTAATTTGGTTATTAAAATTTTAACCTATGTTGTTGTCTTGATGAGTGTTGTTATTGTGTGGTTGTTGTATGTTTGTAATTGTTGTCTTAAATCCAGTGTTGCAGACAAATTTCCTATCTGTGTCAAGCAGAAAGGACAATAAACTTTAAACTAAACTAAACTAATATTATTAGCACTTAACAGACAGAACTAGTACAATATACAGTATTTTAAAATAATGTAGTTGTTATGGAAAATACTAGTTAGGACTGAATAAAATAATGTCTAAATGACCAAAAAATCAGCTTATTACAATATGTATTATTAACTGTATCACAGCATCGCACTGCACTGTAAAAGCTGTCACATTGAAGTAAATGGGAACAATATTTCTCATGGTTTCTGGTCAGTAGGCTTTTGGAAGCAAACAGCTTATGGGAAACCATGCAAGACGCTTCCCTCAAGCGTGCCTGAGAGTGAATCTGTGCCGCCGCACAGACGGGCAACTCTCAAAAACGCCCACTTCCACTAACTGACAATGTTCTGAACACGTTGAACTAAACTTGCGGATCCGAGAAAGTCCCTCGAGTGACTGGCTGAGTTATCAGATCTGTTTCACTTGAGTTCCTCTCATCTTTCTACTGTAATTACTGTAGTAGCCTTGTTTAAATCGCTGCTTTTCAGATACAGATAAATTATTATCATACATTATTAAAACTGCATCCATACATCTCTGCAATGACTCAAATCACATATTAATAAAGTCATCTGGAATCCCAAAGAAAGCATTCTTGCAGGACTCAGGACAGGACAGGACTTGCAGAGTTCATCAAGATTCTTTGGATTCATCTTCAATGCCTCCTCCTCCATCTTAAACCAGACATGTTCAAGTCTGGGCTGGCCAAATAACTTGAAGTCAAGTTATTATTTGTCCCTCTTACAACTGGGATCGACAACAAGACTTTTGTCGAGTAATGTTGATGATAGATATATATATGTATAGATAGATAGATAGATAGATAGATAGATGATAGATAGATAGATAGATAGATAGATAGATAGATAGATAGATAGATAGATAGATAGATAGATAGATAGATAGATAGATAGATAGATAGATAGATAGATAGATAAACAAATAAACACTAGACAACACAAGACAACAGACAACTAGTTCTACTATATAGTTGATCAGTGGTAAGTACAATTCCATGAAGCGCTTGTGCTCGCTCTAGATCAGTGTTTCCCAACGACATTAATAAATGGATCAACAGCTCTACAAATTATCCATGTCTCCTTAACCAAACACACTTAATTCAGATCATCAGCTCATTAGCAGAGACTGAAAAACCTGTAGTTAAAGACATCCAAAACATGCAGTGTCGGTGATCCTCCAGGATTGTGGTTGAGAAACACTGTTCTAGATTACTAAATTCTCCACTCAAGTTGAAATTTTCTTTTAACCTGCATGAAAAATAGGATTGAGTCAAAAACCACACATCCGTGGCACATTTATCATCAATTATGCCATCCGGCTGAAAAAATTGCTTTTAGAGCGAGTTTACATTAAATGCAAACAAAAATAATGTAACCAAAATGTAGATATTCTGTCACTAATGTTGCAAGCAACGTCACCAATAATGTTTATTATGCAATTTGTTATCAATGATGACTACAATTCAAACCAAGATTTTTTTTTTTACAATTAGTACATTTTTATGACTTAAGCGACAAATTTGTTGATCTAAAACTACATCACTCATGATGATGTACAAAACACTTCATCAGTTGAAGTCTCGGAGTGAGCATTTCCAATCTTTATTTGATTTATTTAAAATTGGCAGGATTTACCATCCATACAGCAATGACTCAAATCACATATTAATAAAGTCATCTGGAATGCCAAAGAAAGCGTTCTTGCAGGACTCCCAGAGTTCATCAAGATTCTTTGGATTCATCTTCAATGCCTCCTCCTCCATCTTACCCCAGGCATGTTCAAGTCCTGGCTGGCCAAATAACTAGAAGTCAAGTTATAATTTGTCCCTCTTACAACTGGGATCGACAACAAGACTTTTGTCGAGTAATGTTAGATAGATAGATAGATAGATAGATAGATAGATAGATAGATAGATAGATAGATAGATAGATAGATAGATAGATAGATAGATAGATAGATAGATAGATAGATAGATAGATAATTAGATAAACAAATAAACACTCTTTTTTTCTACTATATGGTTGATTAGTGGTCCAAGTACAATTCCATGAAGCGCTTGTGCTCACTCTAGATCAGTGTTTCTCAACCACGTTAATAAATGGATCAACAGCTCTACACATTTTCCATGTCTCCTTAACCAAACACATCTAATTCAGATCATCAGCTCATTAGCAGAGACTGAAAAACCTGTAATTAGAGACATCCAAAACATGCAGTGTCGGTGATCCTCCAGGATCATGGTTGAGAAGTTGAAATTTTCTTTTAACCTGCATGAAACATAGGATTGAGTCAAAAACCACACATCCGTGGCACATTTTCCATCAATTATGCCATCCGGCTGAAAAAAATATCCTCTATTTTTGTTTGCATTTAATGTAAACCCGGCATAAAGTAACCAAAATGTAGATATTCTGTCACTAATGTTGAAAGCAACGTCACCAATATTGTTTATTATGCAATTTGTTATCAATGATGACTACAATTCAAAGCAAGACATTCTTTAACAATTACTAGTACATTTTTATGACTTAAGTGACAAATTTGTTGATCTAAAACTACATCACTCATGATGGTGTACAAAACATTTCATCAATCGAAGTCTCGGAGTGAGCAAAGCATGCCAACAAGCTGCCCTGAATGCACCACAAATTACGTAAATGCAATGAAAGAAAGTGGTCAGAAGGTTCAGAAGTCAGCAGAAAGGTTTCATGAGCATTAAAGGTTCCTCTAGCAACTAATGATGCCAATTCAAAATCCAGATTTAGTAGTCCAGAATGGGAAGATCATAAAAGGGTACAGGTTTTCTTTCTTTGCCCTGTCTTCAAACCTTTATGTCAGAAATGTTTTTGGGTAGGTGTTTTGATCCAGGCTAAACTTGCAGGAGAATAAACCTAGTTAGTCGATGTTTCAGAGGTCTTTACAACAGAAAATCCCCAACGCGCTTCTTAAAATAAGGTTACAAGATCTCCCATTCTTGTTTGTCTGAACATGAAGGCCGTGTTGCGGCTCAATGCTGACTCAATTCATTTCACCTTCAACATGATTCAAACCTGCTTTACTCCACATCAGTTTTATTATATATTTTATCCTTTTTTGATGACCTGTTTTGTTGCGTTTTTTGCAATAGCTTTGTAAAAAAAATGAAATAAAGTTAATTACTGTACAGTCCTCTCCACTCAGCTGCTTCAATATGTATTCATTGTAAAGAGCAGACTGAAGAGCTGCATGGAGATTATTCAGGGATTCTGTGATTTATAGAAATAAGCAAGTCAAGTCTGGAGCCACATGAGGGTGAGTAAACCATGACAGAGTATTTGTATGACGGTGTTTAAACAAGGGATGTCCCGATCAGTTTTTTTTGCCCAAGAGTCCGAGTCTGAGTGATTTGATTTTGAGTATCTACTGATACAGAAAAAAGATCTGATACTTCTATAATACATAAAAAAGATTAAAAAAGAGTGAAGAAATGGATCCAGGATGTTCCGTATCCTTTATTTAATTCACCTTATTTTAACATTTAACAACTCTGTGAACAAACAGAGCACTTCTGTGAAGTAGCTTGAACAATCAAGTAATAAATAACAGAATTTTTTCACTTTTGGACTTTAATGCAACAGTAAATATGAAAAAATCGAATATAAAAACAAACAACTCAACTTAAAATACCTGACAGGCAATCCAACTTTAAATATCTCAGTTTGCTATAGCAATGTTGTCGTCATCAAAGTTAAAATACCTCCAGACTGCAGACATACTAGTGCTTTCTGCTTCTAGCTGCCTCCGTGTTCTACTTTGCCAGCATTTAACCAATAGTAGGGGTGTCACGATTTCGATTTTTAATCGAAATTGATCGAAATTTATGCTCAATTTCGATTATCGAATCAAAAAATAGAATCGTCGATGCTGCCACGCCCCATGTCACGTCAGCTTGGCTTGCCAAGCGGGAAAAAAACAGGCTTGTTGAAGTGCTTGTTAAACTGCAGAAGCAGGAGACCCGTCAACAGAACTTAAACCCTCTCCACTTTCAATGAAGTCGTCGGTGTATAAGCATTTTGGATTTCCAGTGAGTTATGTTGACAACGTTCGTGTTGTCGACAAAAAAAAAAAAAACAGTTTTGCAAGCTCTGCTATGTACGTATTACGTACGGTTCGTCCGATAGACAACACCGGCATCGGGATCCTCCACCCGCCCCCGTTGCAAATCCGCTCGCAAAAAATACACACTCAGGCCCTGTTTACACTGACCTTGTTTTTAAATGGCATTTTAGAACGACAACGATTTGACATCCACAGTGGCGTTTAGCATTTCTGAGCAGCCCTCCTTCCTCTCTACCTCTGAAAATGCACATCACGTGACCACACAGACACAGACGCACACAGCCATGCGCTCGAGACAGCAGGTCCAGGCAGTCAGAGGACTGCTTCAATCTTTCACTCACTTGTACTTAGTCATTTTAACGAACACCTCAGATACTGTTGGCTGGTTCCTGTTGGTTGTGCGTCTTTTTTACCGACGCCATTATAACGACACAGATCACTGCCTATTCACGAGTCCTGCAGAAAAAGTGATTGACAGGTGGTAATTATGTGTGTAACTTGCCTTTATTCATTTACTGTATGATTTGTTTATGGGTAAAACAAAGACCACCCAGGTCAGGTAGTTTAAACGGTAGGCTACAAATAATTAATTGGTCATTAATTAATTAATTATTCATAATCGAAAATCGAATCGAATCGTGCCTTTAGAATCGAAAATGTAATCAAAGATTTGGAGGATCGTGACACCCTTAACCAATAGCGTCTCTGCAACAAAGTGATGTCATGCCGCATGCATTGCTGTTTTGGGAGGTAACGTCTGATTTTGATCGAGTCTAAACCGCGTGATCGAGCCTGATTTCTGATCACATGAACGGATCTGGACATCCCTAGTTTAAACAATATCTATATTGCTAGTAGGAATGCAACAATTAACTATTTTCACTATTGACCAAACTTTAATTAGTCACGGTTAATTTACTGTAAAGGCTTCAAAACTGCTGCAACTAAACAGTAATACCAACTGTGCGCTAGTTTGTCGCTGAGACTAATAACCATGCACACTAGATTAACTATGACTGAAGCTATTAACTAAGGCAAGCTCGTGCAAGTTCGTTATTTCCAATGGAGGGACGTTCACGTGACGCAGCCAACCCAAGCTCTTTCTGAAGATCTAGCCTCGCAGACGTTTCTGGAGACCACGATTTACGTTGCCGGAGGTAAGTATAGCTGCATTTAATTTTTTTAAGTGAATGCTACGGGGCGGTGTGACGCCGTTCCTCTTTGCGCTCGCCAGCTGACAGCCCACCTCCGTGTGAAGGGCTTTCCCACTGCAACCAGTTTGTCCAGTTAGCTCGTCGTGTAGGTCGGTGGAGCGGAGACCCGGAGGGGAGCCGACGGGGATGACCGAGTTCGAGTGTGGGAAAGAGTGGTTCCAGAAATCAGGAAAGACAAAAACAGAATCCAAAAAATAAAGAAAACGAGTTCATAACAGGGCGAGAATGTGGTGAAATCCGAAAATACGGTCAAAATCAGACGAGGGCTTTTCCTTTTCTGGATGTCTTTTGTAAATCGTTGCTTGGGTTTAAGGAAGCGGGCAAGCGGGAGGCCGTCCGGTGGCCCGGCGGGTCAATTGGTAAAACCAGTTGGGTTTAGGGAAGGAGGAGGAAACGTGGGTCTGCTGATTGGCCGGTCGCCTAATCATTTATTCAGTCATTCAGACAGTCGCTCGACTTTATCGGCTTTATGCAAGAATAGCGCGGGCGCGAACGGCGCTTATAAGAGGCGTTCGAGATGCGAAAAAGCGTGCATAGCGCCCTCTCACAGATTCGCAAAAACAAAAACTGCACAAATACGTACCTACCAGGATGTACTTCACGGTCTCCAGAAACGTCCACGGGGCTACGTTTCCAGAATGAGCCTGGGTTAGACGCAGTGTAAACTAATTTATGTTTAAATGTCAAAAACATTCACTTATTTTTAAGCACAAAAAGAGAAATGTACTACTGTTTGTTTTTATATTATTTTGTGCTGTATTAATTAGTTACAGAGCAGCAATAAATACCACTGTAAAATATAATGATTTTTCATCTTATTTTATAAACTAGTGGGGTTTAAAATTAATGAATGCATAATAATTGTGATAACCGTGAAACTGTGAATATTTCTCAGACTATAATCGTACAACCAAATCTGTAATCGTTGCCTCCCTAACTGCTAGAAAAGACACAGAAGCCATTCTAAACAATAATGTCACAACAAATACACAAAATAAGTCATAAAAAATGTAAAAATAAAACACAGCAACACAAAATCATGCTGAAACAAAACAAGCCCACAAAAAGCAGGCTAAAACAAATGCTTAACAAATGAAAATAAAATAAATCAACTTTTGCGTTAAATTAATTTTTTGACTATAAACTTGAGGACTAGAGTTTCCTATTGGATATTACAGGAATTATGTTACTGACCACTTGTACAAGCGGTTAATTACTTGCACATACTAAAACATCTCTTTTTTTTCTCAGCTACACTTGAAATCCAAACTTCATCCTCCATGAAGCAAAGAGCAGCTGATGAGCACCAGCTAATCTGAAGTGATCTCCACTAAATAACCAGTGCTGAAGGAGTACATTCAGTCAGTCTTCTCCAGTCGTCTGATGTGAGAGCGATAGATCATTCAAACAAATTATTCCTTCTCATGTCGAGGTAATGGCAATACAAATTAATCAGTGGCACTCGACGTGATAAATGTCAACGGAGCCTGTGGGGAGCTGAAGTATCTATTGATTGGAGAGAAGAAATTATTTCATTAATTACTGGTATGTATATCATTGACGCTTCCTAAATGAGGAAGAAGAAAAAAACGAGGGGCCGCACGTAATGATTTATGGCAGCTCTCGCCCAGCGGGATGCTTTCCTTTAATGAGCTCCTAAACGAGCCAATGGCAGACGAGCTTTGTGACATCATCTGAGGATTGAGTTTTTTTTTCAAGGCTTCATGCCGAGAGACTTCAGAGACAGCCACTGAACGGGAGATAAGAGACATAAACCTAAAGCTCATCCGCAAATATAGCAAACTAATGTGATTAGCAAATTGGGAATTGAGATTATTGGAACGGCTGATGAGGTGCTGCAAGTAAAAATATGTAGCAATTCTACTGATGTATACTTACAATTAAAGGGGTCCTATTAGATAGTGAGTGTGTAGCTTTTATGTTTAGGTAGGGTTGTCCTGATACCATTAATTCATGTCACGATATTATACCAGCTGAAGTATTGTGATACCAAGTCAGAAATACTATTTCTATATGTTATAAACAGCTTAATCTCACGAGGAAACGAAAGTATTTTACGTTTTGTCAGTTTAGTGGCTAATTCGTGTGAATTCGTATGAGTTTAGTCGTACGAAAATGTACGATTTTGAAAAGGAGGTGTGGCACCTAACCCCACCCCTAACCTCAACCGTCATTAAGTGATGAGCGAATCGTGCTAAATTGTACAAATTAGATTGTACGAATTTATACAAATTAGCCACTAAATCAAAAAGTTACGAATTGCCGTGAGATTAGGTTGGTTATAATAGGCCTCTTGAATCTAATTGATAATTCGCTTATTATTAAAAAAAGTATTTGCACGTTTCTTCAGCTAAAATGTCTTCTAACCAACAAAAAATACAAGAACACAAATTATACCAAACTAAATTTGTTACAAAAAGAGCATTTTTCCAACAAAATTAGGCCATGTGAAGTGGTCAAAAATAGTTTCAATGTTTCCTGTTGCTATTTGGGGTTTTTAATAAATTGTATATTTTTTTCAGTCTTATCAGGTAAGAATCCAAATAAATAAAAATTGTACTTTGTGAGTCGTTCTTTTTAAGAGATTGCCGCAGTAGCTATTAACCTAAATGACCAATCAGAGGAAAATGTCCGTTTCAGCACCGCCTACATGTGTATAATGAATTTTGAAGTTGTTTATCCATTTTCCCACCCTTAATTTAAAAATCAAGCCAAAATTTATTTTGTTCGTTTTTTTTGTGAGCAAAAGAAAAACGGCAGTTTTCTTTATTTTCCTTTTTTTGTTTGAAAAAGGACATAGATTAAACGGAAGATACCCTGATTAACCTGTTAAGGCTGATTTGTACTTCTGCATCAAGCATACGTATTTGCTACAGCACAGCTTACCCGTAGACGCATAGCCCTTGTCTTGGCCATTGGCATCGCTGACACGCGCCTCTTAAAAAATGTAACTACATGTCGCAACAATGCGTAGGGCAAGCTCTGTGATTGGTCAGCTTGATAGTGCTGACGATTGTGGGCGGGACCAAAGCTGCACGAGCCCAATTGAGTGATTTTTTTAAAAAGTTTGAAGTCCTGTGAAGGAGCTCCGGATAGAAAGCTGGCTAAAGTCATGGTTAAAGTTGTTGCACGTCCGCCAGATATAGCTTCAAAATGAGCGATTTTGAGCCACTTGTACACTAAGGAAGCGCTCAGAAAAAACAAAACACTAGCGAAAAAACTCGACACAGAGAAACCTTACGCCACTGAACACTGCGTCACTACAATCATTCATTAGTCTCTTCTGCAGAGGTTGCCACAGTGGAATGAACCTCCAACTATTTCAGCATATTTTTAACGCAGCAAATGCCCTTCCAGTCGTAAACATCCAAACTCCACACAGAAATGCCAACTGGCCCAGCCGGGTCTCAAACCAGCAACCTTCTTGCTGTGAGGCGACAGGACTAACCACTGAGTCACCGTGCCACCAGAAATGCCAATTATTGTTTCTTAAATAAAAGTAAAATCATTATTGCCAGTAAATAATATGCTATTTTTATATACTATTTTATTTAGCTTGTGATATTGTAAGTGTTAGGGTTGGAGGCTTAGAGTTAAGGTTACAGTTAAATAAATAAATAAATAAATAAATAAATAAATAAATAAATAAATAAATAAATAAATAAATAAATAAAAGCAAAACCATCCCAAAACAAATTAGGCAAAACAACTGAGATAAATAAAATAGTTTAAAAATAACAACAATTTTACAACAAACCTGGTCAAATTAAATAAAAGGTTAAAAACAAAACTAGAAAAACTAAATAAAACAAAATATCCACAAACAAATAGATAAAACATAACAATCCTAAATAAAAGAAACAAAACTCAATAAACTAACATGAAATAATATCCACCTACCCCACCTAAAATAAAAACACCAGATTCAAAACAAGTTTAAAACTAAGTAAACAATACCCTCAACCCGCAACGTACAAACAAACACGATTCCACAGATGTAAATTAAGATTAATCGGATCAGCTGATGAGATGTTGCATGCAAAAATACTTTTCCCTGTGGGACGTGTCTGGAAAACGAAATAAATGCTGGCATGGTGTTCTAGCAGGATTGGAGTTGGTGTGCGTTTGTGTATGAAGACGCCTCCTGGTTTCAGACCTGCTTCCAAGAGACCATGTCAGATCTAATGATCCGGAACAAACTCAACTGAGCTTCAAAGCAAATCAAGCAAACATTTAGAGACACTAATAGACATTTCCTGGTAGAAAGTGAGTCATAAGCTGAAAAAAAAAAGATATTCATTTAGAATTTTTGTTATATAATGTTATATAACAGTTTTATATAAATCTAAGTAAATCATTCAGTAAAAGTAGGAATATATATATTTTTTTTTTCCTAACAGTAGTAACAAATATGTACGTTTTAGTAAAGACAACTAAAAAGGTCATTCATCTTTAAATGTCTTAAATAATATTTTATATGAACGAAAGTGATTATATGTATATATACAGTTGAATATATACAGTCAGAATTATTAGCCCCCCTTTAATTTTGATATATATATATATATATATATATATATATATATATATATATATATATATATATATATATATATATATATATATATATATACACATATATATATATATACACATATATATATATATATAATAATTAATATATATATATATAATTTCAAAATTATTAGTAGTAGTTAAAACATATATACATAAAAATAAAAATTATAACATTTTTAACAAGTTATATACATTTTTCTTTTCTTTTGATTATTATTAGGTATGAAAAATAAATAATAATAATAATAATAATAATAATAATAATAATAAAATAATGACAATAATAATAAAAAAATAATAATAATGACTGATAATAATAAGAAAAGAAGAAGAAGCAACAAATTAATTAATTAATTAATAAACTAAAACATAATGGGAAGTTAGATTTTTCTTAATATTAACTCTGGTTATTACTTAAACTGTTTATTACATGAATTACATTTAAAATTTTACATTTACTTAAACAGCACACATAATCATACAATTATTAAAAAAAAGCATTAGCAAAGCAATAGTAAAGCATTTCAAATCAACCCCAGCGTGTTTCAGACTTATAAAGTCTCACTTTTTATTATTAAATGGCATTTTTGTTACAAAATAAACAATATCTAGCTTTTCATCAAGTTTATAATATACAAAATTACTCAATTACTAAATTACGGTAAATAATGTTAAGTCCCACATTTTTTCTCTTTTATTTTTAGTTTTAAAAAAGATTTCTGATGACTATTGGCCTTTTAGTTACAATCTAAACTGCATTTGCCATTTTATTCAATATTTAAAATACTCATAATTGTTTAATTAGGTATATATATATATATATATATATATATATATATAAACATAGTACTTTCTGTTTTTAAATAACAATTTAAATTCAAATTATAAACATTATAGTAAGGAAAAACAGTATATACTGCCAATTTATTATTAATATTATTTTCAAAATAAGAACAAATCCTCTGTAATGTACACGATATTTACAGCATCACTTACATCTTTTAACCCGCCATTAAGTCTCCATAATGAACCATGACCAATAGCTACAGTCAAACCAGGACAAAAATGCCATTTTAATGCATGCTTCCCATCGACTAGATTAAAATAAATAAATAAATAAATAAATCTGTGCTGCAGAATTCCTGGGTTTGTAGGTTATGGCTTCAGTGAGAAATGAGTCCCACAGCACTGATATTTTTAGACTTCTGTCACTGTGGCTGTTGTCACTTTCATGTTGGTGGCCTAAGAGTGAGTGATAGCAAACATATACTGTATTTACTAGAGCTCAAGGCGGGCAAAGCAGCGACACCTCTCAGAAATCAATAGTCACTTACAGACTATGGGGAATCATTATGACAAGAAGGCTCCAGTTCAAATGGAGCAATTTTAGTCATTGTTTCATATGGCAAAACACTAATGTTTCTTTATTTCAAATCGATAGAATTAACAGTGCTTTTGTTTACAAATGATGAAATGTGGCCTCTGACTTAAATCAGCATTCGCTTAAAATTTAAAGTCTATAATGCAAGGGGTTAATCATTTCTTCCTTCTTAGCATAATGTGCATAATGTGAGTTCAGAGTCTATAAGCTACATAGTTTTTTGTAATAGTGATATTGTTACTGCATAAAATTTGCAATTTTGTATTTATAAACTGTATAAAACCCATAAAGTATCCTATATATATATATATATATATATATATATATATATATATATGAGCAATATTATTTGACTACATATTTTTCAAGACACTTCTATACAGCTTAAAGTAACATTTAAAGGCTTAACTAGTTTAATTAGGTTAACTAGGCAGGTTAGGGTAGGGTAGTTAGGCAAGTTATTGTGTAACGACGGTCCGTGGAACAATTGGTACCGGGCCACATAAGAAATCATAAATTATTTCTGTAGAAAATATTCCCCCCGCGACTCGGTTACTTCCACTCACCCTTCACCTTCTCATCAGAGCATTTAAGGATTGTGCATATACAGTATGTGTGCGTGCATCGCTAAGCAAGTACATCATTGCAATATGTATATATATGGAGTTTTACATAATCATACTCATTAGGGCTGTAACATGCCAATGCATACATTTAATTCGACTATACGATTGTATTATTGTTGATATGTTTGTCAGTTGAAATGTTTGGCACAGATGTTATGTAATTGATGCATATAAACCTTGATTAAAAACATAATCAGACCGCAATAGTGCAACTAGCATGCTGAGTTGTTCATGATTAACGTGGATGCAGTAGCGACTTTTCTCCAATAAGACTTTAACTGAATGCAGTTTGAATGCAGTATATCAGTATAGATGTGTAGTAAATTTGCAGTAACCTCTCTGACACTCACAAGTTCCGAAACTGTCACTAAAATCTCTATGATGATAAACAAGAAAAGAAAAAACAGTCAAATCAAATTGTTAAATTTAAAACAAAGGTGAAGCAGATTAGTTTGACTGTACAAGCGAAAATACCTCACACTCTAAATGAGTGGTGCTAAATCATTTGCCGTCGGTGTGCAGAGGGGTGATCTGCTCTCAGGCTGCAGATGGAACAGACTCCTGTACAAGGGCCACCTGTAAGGGCTCTAAAGCAGGGAAGGAGCCAACGACATCACCCACAGCTCATTGAGAAGAGTGGGAACAGTACAGTATAGACGCATACGAGTCTATAAGAGTAACGCCAAAAAGTTGCAAGATTTGTCGCTAGTCGCTATTCTGAAAATTTGTCTATATATATAGCAACAAAGTCACTTAGTTGGCAACACTGCCCAAAACCTTTTGAGTTCAGATACAAACTTCAATTATGTCTCTATTTGTACTCCTTTCCTAACTTAAAACAATAAGCAAAGTACTGAAATAAATTTCTTCGCCAAAAAAAACGAATCAAATTTGGAGCCTGTATATCGTCAAGCATTTTTTTGAGTCCAAACATATTGAGAAGAAGAATTTAAAATCACTTGTACGCCTCATGAATTTTGTCAAAGTGCATCGCCCTCCTCACGCAAGACTCTCAGAAGCGCTCGGCCAACAGGGATGCTTTGTGAAATCTCAGCCCGGGAGCACATAAAACCAGCCAGAGACTCTGAGAAAGAGTGAGGCCACAGGGAAATAAGCAAACGCTTTTCTAAAAGGATGCAGGTGGCTATCGGGCCACAACATTGGCTTCCAATTTGTTTCTTAATGCTCACGACTGAGAGTCTGTGACACAGGCCGGCTGGCGTTTTGTCCCATGTGTGCGGGTGTATTTCTGTAAATACGCTCTAAACAGTCTATGTAGGGCGAAAAGTCAAGCTTTTAGAACAGATCTGTGAGGTCTACTGAAACCTCGCTGGCTATTAAGTGCGTGGTTGGATGCTGGAGGAAAGTGACATAAATATTGCATTTTCCACATGTGAGTGCGTGCGGCTCATGTATGTTACTGTACAATTATTAATGCAACAACAACACAAGCAACTATTAAATTGCTGTTAGCAGGTTGTGAGCGGTTTTAGCTTTATTTGTTTATGTGTGTTGAATATTTAATGTAAAACTCACTATGTGTGCTCATGAAGCAGATGTTTGACGTGAATAATGCGTCAATGCTCTTCTATTAATTCATCTCTGGCTTATAAAGATCATGCAATGGAATTTTTTGGGAGTCATAAGCATTTGTAAGCACGATTAATCAAATTTCATAGAAATTTCCAACTAAATTGGTGGGGTCTATATATTTTAGTGCACTGAAAAATATTTTAATGTGTCTCTTCCTAGCAAGCATTTTTTTTTTTTTTTGTATGTTTAAAAGATGTCAAATAGATGTCTAACAGACATCTAAACATAGTCATCTTGGCTAAAACGAGGCTAAATTTGCGCTGTCAGTGAAAATAGAATAGAAGTTAAAGAATACAAAAACTCTAAGTAAGAAAGACAAAAACTCTAACTAAGAAAGTTGTTTTGGCATAAATTGTATATATTCTATATAAATACAGTATGTTCATACAATTCTATAGCTCCTGGTCTGCCATAATTCAGACTTTGCATATCGGTGACTATTGCGAATGTGTACATTGCAAAATCAATGCTGAAACTATATATTGCACAGCCCTAATTCACGCAGTAAAAATGTTGGGTTCTGCACAACTGATTTGTCCTAAGCAGATGTTTGACGTGAATAATGCGTCAATGCTCTTCTATTAATTCATCTCTGGCTTAGAAAGATCATGCAATGGAATTTTTTGGGAGTCATAAGCATTTGTAAGCACGATTAATCAAATTTTATAGAAATTTCCAACTAAATTGGTGGGGTCTATATATTTTAGTGCACTGAAAATTATTTTAATGTGTCTCTTCCTAGCAAGCATTTTTTTTTTTTTTGTATGTTTAAAAGATGTCAAATAGATGTCTAATAGACATCTAAACATAGTCATCTTGGCTAAAACGAGGCTAAATTTGCGCTGTCAGTGAAAATAGAATAGAAGTTAAAGAATACAAAAACTCTAAGAAAGACAAAAACTCTAAGTAAGAAAGTTGTTTTGGCATAAATTGTATATATTCTATATAAATACAGTATGTTCATACAATTCTATAGCTCCTGGTCTGCCATAATTCAGACTTTGTATATCGGTGACTATTGCGAATGTGTACATTGCAAAATCAATGCTGAAACTATATATTGCACAGCCCTAATTCACGCAGTAAAAATGTTGGGTTCTGCACAACTGATTTGTCCTAAGCAGATGTTTGACGTGAATAATGCGTCAATGCTCTTCTATTAATTCATCTCTGGCTTAGAAAGATCATGCAATGGAATTTTTTGGGAGTCATAAGCATTTGTAAGCACGATTAATCAAATTTCATAGAAATTTCCAACTAAATTGGTGGGGTCTATATATTTTAGTGCACTGAAAATCATTGGCGTAGCGGACGGGCCCGCAGGGCACGCACCGCGGGGGGGCCCCGCGTGATTAGGGGGCCCCGCGTCGTCGCGATTTTCAATAAACTCTTGGGAACAACTGTGGTCGGAACCAAAGTTCACACGTCTGTGCTCTCTGAACATCTCTCAAGCGGTGGACTACTTCATTCTGATTGCTTGCCGCCAATGTTGCCAACTTAGCGACTTTGTCACTAGATTTAGCGAATTTTCAGACCCCCCTAGCGACAAATCTAGCGACTTTTTTGTGTGTTATTGAAGAATTTTTTTTAGACTGTCATTTGTCCATACTGTACCGTCCCTACTCTTCTCAACAAGCTGCGTGTGATGCCGCCGGCCCCTCCCCCGCCTCACAGCACTGACAGGCGGCCCAGTCAGTCCTCGTACAGCAGCCTCTCCAACCTGCAGCCCGAGAGCAGATCACCCCTCTGCGTACCGACGACAAATGATTTAGCACAGGCAGTGTGAAGGTATTTCCCTTGTACAGTCAAACCGATGTACTTCTCCTTTATTTTAACAATTTAATTGGACCGTTTATTTTTTTCTTGTTTACAATCACAGATATTTTATTGACAGTTTCTGAACTTGTCTGAGTTTATTACATATGAGAGATTACTGCACATTCACTCCACATCTATAATGACATACTGTATTCAAACAGCAATAAATTTAGTTAAATAAACATGCTTATATAAAGTGTAGTGCAATTATAAATACCCCTTTATTAACCATATGCTGTTAAACAGAAACGGTAGAACGTGATGACGTCAGTGATATGCAAATTGACGTATGACGTATCCCCCCCCCCCCCCTTCATCAGGGGGCCCCGTCAGCGATCCCTGCAGGGGGGCCTCTGCATTTTGCGCTACGCCACTGCTTAAAATTATTTTAATGTGTCTCTTCCTAGCAAGCATTTTTTTTTTATGTTTAAAAGATGTCAAATAGATGTCTAACAGACATCTAAACATAGTCATCTTGGCTAAAACAAGGCTAAATTTGGGCTGTCAGTGAAAATAGAATAGAAGTTAAAGAATAGGCCAAAACTAGACTAGTCATCAAATAAACAGAAATGAATGACCACACATATAAAGTCTGTCTAATCTGTCTATATGACGACTAGTCTAGTTTTGGGCTATTCTTAGATGTCTATCAGATTTTCACTGACAGCCTAAGTTTAGCTTTGTTTTAGTCAATCTGTCTACGTTTAAATGTCTATTAAACTAAATTGTTTGCTGGGTTGTTAAAATATTACTAAACAATTGTAGTAGTAACATATTTGATGTTATAGTATGATAATAAAATATTTTAACATTGGTCACCACAGTGTAAAAACTGTTTGTTTTAACTACTTATTAAAAATTAATTTAAACAGCAACTTCATTGTTTTATGCACAATGCATACTCATGAAGCAGATGTTTGACGTGAATAATGCGTCAGTGCTCTTTTTATAAATTCATCTCAGGCTTATAAACATCACGCAATGGAATCTGTTGGTGGTCATGAGAATTTGAAAGCATAATTAGCAGGAAAATGTCATGGAAATTTCCAACTAAATCGGTGGCGTACAGTATATATATTTTAGTGCACTGAAAAATATTTTAATTATTTAAACGGGTCTCAAAAAATAATTAAAGCAGTGACATATTTGGTGCTATTTTTATGTTAATAAAATCTATTAACAGGGGTAAACATAGTTGAACACACCAAAAAAAAAAAAAAAACATTTATTTGCTACTTGTTTAATCTATTTATTTAAAACGAGATGAAACAACAAGATTCTTAAGGTTTTTTAGGGGACAGTTTAATTGTTTTATGTTCAATCCATTTAAATTTGTAAAAATAATTAAGCTAACAGCCTGATCTCACAAGAAAACATAAGTATTTTACATTTTGTCAGTTTAGTGGCTAATTCGTGGAGTTCAGTTGTATGAAAATTTACAAATTTTAAAAGGAGGTGTGGCACTCCACCCTGCACCTAAACCCAACCGTCATTGGGGGATGAGCAAATCTTCCTAAATTGTACAAATAAGATTGTAGAGATTCAAACTAATTAGCCACTAACGAATTGCCGTGAGATTGTTTTGGTTAACTTAATCGATTTGTGTTGGGACATCATGAAGGTATTGTGTTGAGTTCATTTTTGAGTTATGTTCACTTATTGTAATAATATTCAGTCATCATTCAGTGTAAAACACATTTACGTAAAAATGAAACAACATATTTAATTATGGAAAAAAATATATATATTAATACTTTTCTAAATACATCTGACACAACTTTTTTTGATACGTAAAATATTGTCACATTAAATTAAATTGTAGTGTTTTTTATTTATTTATTTTTGTGTGTGTGTGTGTGTGTGTGTGTGCTAATAATGTGTTATAACCACTATTTGCTTTTTTAAATTATATTAAACTGGACTAAATGTGAATTGTGAATGATATAAAAAAATTCAAGGTTTGCGTTACATGACCAGAACACAATCTAATAAACTAATCATTTCAAATGAAGGCAAACTTTTGTAGCTATACTTTTTAAATCAAATTATTTGTTGTTCCATATGCTAATATCATCAGTATCTTGCACTTTTTTTGCTAATATTCACACTTGGCCTCCACGATATTTGAAAAAACTGATATTGAGATATTTTATTTTTCTGCAATTAAATATTGCAATATTTATACAGTTTCCCAAGATAGCTTGAATAGCACTATATAATGGTTTTCTGGGGAGCTTAACAGTATTCAGGTACAAGAATTAAATGATCACAATGCAAATATATATATAAATATATAATATAAATATATAATATAAATAAATATATATATATAAATATACTTTGCTGTGTCGTTTCTTGTACAAATATCTCAAAATTCTTAGAACAAGTAAAAATATTGATGTGTTTTCAACTTCAGAAGAAATGTCAAAATTTAAGAGTTTTTTCTTAAAACAAGTAAAACTGTCTGCCAGTGGGGTAAGTAAATAATCATGTTTTCACTTTGAAATGTAGATATTTGGACTAGAAACAAGACAAAAACTCTAAGTAAGAAAGTTGTTTTGGCATAAATTGTATATATTCTATATAAATACAGTATGTTCATACAATTCTATAGCTCCTGGTCTGCCATAATTCAGACTTTGCATATCGGTGACTATTGCGAATGTGTACATTGCAAAATCAATGCTGAAACTATATATTGCACAGCCCTAATTCACACAGTAAAAATGCTGGGTTCTGCACGACATAAAGGAATTAAGTTAACTTATTAGTTTTTACAAATTTAAGTGGATTTAACATTAAACAATTAAGTTATGCCAAAAAAAACAAACAAGAATTGTGTTGTTTCAGCTAAAATTAAATAAGTAGTTTGAACAAAAAAGCTAATTGTTTGAGTTTATGTCAACATACCACAAATAGTTTACTAACACCAGTCCATTTTTTTTATTTTCACCTTGCAGATTATTTGAGGTTTCTTAAAAAAAAATCCTAAACTGTCTGTTGTGCGTAAGATGAAAAGACAACCTTGGTCAAATGAAAAAAAAGGTGGAGAAGAATGAGATTGCATTATCCTAGAGGAGCAGTGGGATGTCATTAGCGGTGTTTATCTCTGATGCAGAACACAGATAAGGCTGAATAATCCGCTCACATCATTACGGGCAACTGTATAGACTGATACTATTTTTTTAATTGCTGTATCACTAATCACACACTTCAGAACCGAGGGGCGGGACGCAATTATCACTTCATATGCCGTATTTGGATGCATTTACGTTTTGATTATGGCAACTAGTTAATTTAAGCTCCTGCAAGGATTGATCTTTGATTAAGTATACTGGGATTTGCACATTCCAAATAATTTGTTTGACGATCTTACGTGTGCAGATCTGCCAAAATACAAGCTTGAAGATAATCCATCTGACTGTTATTTCTCAATGCTGTGGGAAAATAGAGCACGGAATAGAGAATGGGATGAGTTAGCTGGGTAACAACATCACCATACAGTAGTAGATTGTATTAGGACTGGGCGATGTGGCAAAAATGCAACCTCGATAATTATTTTCCATATTGAACGATAACGATATACATTTCAATATAAGTTGTTAATACATCCAGATTTAAAGGAGTACCCCTAACAATGACTAAAGCCACAAAAATTAGATTGCAAAACATTTTCGGTCGATAAATTTTCAGTGGCCGAAAAGTGGGTACATCTCAGTTTTAGATTCCCATTGTTGCGCATTTCTGCTGTGTGATTGGCTCTTAGATCAACATATGGTCCCACTTTGTTTTGATGGTCCGTTTGCTGAGTTAAGATACATTGCATCATGCCAACTATTCTCATTAGATTATAAGTACTGTAGACTGTTAGGGTTAGTGTAAGGTAAAATACTTGCAAAGTCAGTTAAATGTCTGTTGAAGGAGCAGTATCTGCAGATATTAAAAGACAGACTACTAATACTCTAATTGACTAGCAAAATAAAATGTTACCCAACATAGAGTAAAAAAAAAAGTCCAGAGCTTATCAATGCTATTGACATAAATTTTATCGCAATTCGATATAATATCATTTATCGGCCCAGCCCTAGCTTGTACAGTATGAAATGTAAGGGCTGTACTGCCTCTAGTACGCTAACTGTAAATTAGCAGTCCATCTCAAAAGGTGAATCCCTCTAAGGAATAGTTCGATAAAAATGAAAATTGTCATCATTTACTCATTCTTTTATGGTTTTAAACCTTTCTTCTGTTAAACACACACACACACACACAAATTATTTAAAAAATGTTGGAAACCTGTAACTATTGCCTTCCATAGTATTTGCTTTTTACTATGAAAGTCAATGGTTACAGGTTTTAAGCTTATTCAAAATATCTCTTTAAGTGCTCAACAAAGAAACTTGAAGATTTTAAACCTCTTGAGGGTCAGTATAATATAATTTTTGCGTAAACTATCCCTTTACTATCAAATCTGGAGATGAGACATTAATTTAGTTTGATATATTAAGATTATACATCAATAATATGATACAATAATATGATTAATATGCGTTGCATTGTATCATATTAAACAGACAGCAACAGGAACATAAATAGTATTACTACAAAGCCACTATTTAATAATACTAAATGACACTATAATAGCTTCATGCAGTGGTATTATTGATTGCATCCGACATTCATCATGTCAATGAATTACTTTCAGTTTTTTTTTTTTTCAATTCAAAGAGATGGAGAGATCGAGAGAGGGAGAGACAAAGAAAGGAACCCTGTTGAAAAGCCACTCTGCAGATGTGAAGAGTCGATTCCTGATCGATTCATTGATTATGACTAACAACCTGCTGGGCTTACACAACTGATTACCAAAACATAGCATGCTTTCAGGCATAAACAACAGCCATTATGTTGTGCAATGTGTTTGTCCTTATTTATTTATTTTTTTCTTTCAAGCATCAATCATCTGTCATGTAATCATACGAGGTGAAATGACATGAAGTCATGACGCAGGGACTCATTCCAGCACATGTGGCAGGCTACAATTTGGGCACTCTGGACTCACCTGGAACAGTCGCAGAATATTTGCGACCATGATGGACACCGAGCTCGCCGAAGCCCCTATGACTCCGACCACCTTTTCGGGTTTGACAAACACCGGGGGCTCTCCGTTCGTACACCTCACATCCGACGTGTCTTTCTGTATGAGAGCCTGCACAAAAGTAAGCGACTGCTCCAGCGCGTACGTGTCTCGCGAACATGTGTCTAAAACCCGAGCCCCTAAAGTGATGTTGGGCAAAAGCTCGTCGTCGCTGTTGATTTGGTCCAACGCATAAAGCATCGCCTCCAACCTGTGTATCCCGTTCTCCTTCTTGATATCTCCACACGGTTCCCCGGAGACCCCACGGGCATGGACCGGGAAAAGGCCACCCAGGGTCAGATCCCCCTCAATTCGGATGGAATGAGGAGCGTAGATTTCCTGCGAAAGTGTCACATCCACGAGCGCTTGAATTATCCAAAATACCCGCCATGAAAAGCAAGCCATGGTCTCCTTGTTGTTAGGAAACACACGCAAAAAGGCACTTTTCCACAGTATTTATAGGCAAACAAAAGCAGATATGATCTCAATAACGGCCATAGACCTCACCAAAGTAAGGTTGGGGTGGAAAAACGTTGAGGTTTTCTCCAAAAACACCGCGCAAGAAGGATGCGTTATTCCTGTGGAAAGTGCGCATCGTATGGCGACGCTTGTTGCTTAGATATTCTGCATTATTTGTTTAAGTAAATAAAGAAAAACTGGAAAAGCAAGCCAAATACACACAGTAGATTTTCCTATAATTATCGGTCCTTAAAGCAGAAGGAAATCCGGATTAAAATGCAGCGATATTCGACTAAAAAGCGTCTGGTCCACGCTGGTGTCATAACGCCGCCGCGAAAACATCGCGACTGAGTTTAACAATTAATTGTTAAAACAATTAAGGCGGCAAAAAAGTTTCCGTTGAGAATGACGCGTCGCGTGTAACCGTCAGTGAAAAATGTTGCAGAGAATCGATGTCAGGTGAGATATCCGTAACATCCTCCCATCGCGGACTTCAGCTGAGGCTCTTCTTGCTCGAAGCAGGTGCTTCTTTTTATAATTGCGGGGAAAGAAGCAAAGCTTAGCCGACTATTCGTCTTTTGGTCTTGCTGAAATCCTCACAAGAGACAAGAAGATAGCCCGCGTGTCTCCTCCTCTCTCTTTCTCTCTTCTCTCTTCCTCCCTCTCTCTCTCTCTTTCTCTCCACCCAGAATCAAATATGGATTTGTCAAATGACTCAACGCACGATCGATGTCGTGTTACTCATCCTGGTCAGCCCTCAAAGAAAATACTCTCCGGCGTGTGAGGCGAATTATAAAGCGATACAGTCATTAAAGTCGACGATTAATTATCAGGAGGGATGTTGCAGTGAAGTTTCCTGCCAGGTTTGAATATACTCTGTATAATATCTTTGTAATAGAGAAAGGCTTCTGAAGCGCTTAAGCAAACCGAATGAGGAGTTCACCTAAATGTGGTTGTGTTCGGGCAAAAATTGATGTGGGTTAATATTGAAAATACTCCAGTTCTGGAGACTCGCATTGTTTTTCCTGTTGAATGCAGCTACTGTGGCTGACAGAGGAAATGAATTCTGTCAACATCAATTCATGATTTTACCGCCTCTCTCTCTCTCTCTCTCTCTCTCTCTCTCTCTCTCTCTCTCTTACTCTCTCTCTCTCTCACACACACACACACACACACTCTTTTTGCTATTCTATTAAAGGGATAGTTCACACACACATTTTAATTAATCATTTACTCACGCTTTACTTGTTTCAAACATTTTCGGCTTTTTCTTCTGTTCAACACAAGAGATGTTATGAAGAAAGCTGGAAAACTGCATTGCCATCCATAATATATATATATATATATATATATATATATATATATATATATATATATATATATTTTTTTTTTTTTTTTTCATGGATGTTTATGGTTACAGGTTTTCAGCTTATTTCAAAATATATATTTTGTCTCAAAGGTTTCTAACAACTGTATTAATTCATTAATTTTCCTTCGGTTTAGTCCCTTCATTTATCAGGGGTCGCCATGGCGGAATAAACCGCCAACTTATTCAGCATACACTTAATTTATTATTATTTTTTTGCTTGTTCAAACTACTTATTTAAAATAAAGCAACACAATTCTTGAGATTGGGACAACTTAATTGTTTATGTTCGATCCACAAATTTGTTAAAAATGTTAAGTTAACTTAATCGATTTGTGTTGGGACACCATGAATGAATTTTGTGGAAGCCTGCATTTTTTACAGTGTATGATTTTACACAGCGGATGCCCTTCCAGCTGCAACCCAATCCTGGGAAACATCCATACACATTCATTCACACACAAAGTTTCTAACAACTTGAGGCTGAGTAAATACATTTTTGGATGAACCATGCCTTTAATGCTGCAAAGTTCCACTAACTTACAGTATATTGCTTTTATTTTGATCTAATTGTGCTTCACAAACAAACTTCAATTCCCTAAGCTATACAAATAAAGCATTTTCCAATTTTCAATAAGACATTACATAGTATGTTTATTAGTGTTTTCTTTTGGGGGTCGTTGGCTGGTATTCAAAACGTAGGTGTAAGTGTTTTTACAATGCGTAAGAGAACTTTGGTTCAGACATTCATTCATTCATTTTTGTTTAGGTTTAGTTCCTTTATTAATCAAGGGTCGCCACAGTGGAATGAACCACCAACTGAACACAGCAGATGCCCTTCCTGCTGCAACCCAATTTTGGAAAACATCCATTCACCCATTCACACACATTTGGTTTCTTGAGGCTGAGTAAACACATTTTTGAATAAACTATCCCTTTAAGGCTGGGAAGTTCCACTGGCTTACTGTATATTGGTTTTAATTTGAGCTAATGATGCGAACACAAACAATGTTCAATTCCCTAACCTACACAAATAAAGCGTTTTCAAATTTTCAATAAGACATTACTTAGTATGTTTATTATAGCATTTTCTCATGGGGGTCGTTGACTAGTCTTCAAAACGTAGGTGTAAGTGTTTTTACGATGCGTTGGGGAACTTTGGTTCAAACATATCATACATTATTTAAATTTGTTGCATTTAGGCTCACACATTCTGACTGTCATGAATGCACTCACTATAGTTTACAATGTAATAATGTTGTTCAGTTTCTTTAAGTGACCTGCTTTTATTTCTATCTTTCTTAGTTTTAATTCTCAAAGTGCAGCTAGCCATTGACTCCGTTTTATGAATAAGGACTTCAGCTTTTCAAGTGTATATGTTTGTGGATTGCAAGACGAGGGCGTAAGATGAAAGGGTGTAACTTGTAGTAAGTTAGAGGCGTAACGAAGTTATCGACATCCCATTGAACCGAGATGTTGTTGGCAACATGGCGGAAATATTTACCAAAGAACATTTTCATCAAATGTTTTTTTAGTTTTGTCTAAATTTATCCACAGTCAAGTCATTTGACATATTATTATATTCATCCATATTCATCCTCATTTAACTACACTCGCTGACTTCTTCATCTGTTTTGTCATGATAGTTAGTCTACTCTGCGTCGCCCCCTGTGGTTGCAAATAACAGTACAATGGCGAGCGTGTCAAGTGTGAAAGTCACAACTCGTGGCTGTACATTAATAACTATAATGGTTGGGTTTAGGTTAAGGGAAGGTGTAGATGTTAATAACTGTAATGGTATGGTTTAAGTTTAGGGAAGGCGTTGACGTTAATAAAGTAGATGTTTGAGTTTAGGTTTAGGAAAGGTGTCGAAATTAATAACTCTGATGGTTGGATTTAGGTTTAGGGAAGGCGTAGACATTAATAACTGTGATGGTTGAGTTTGTGGTTGGGGTAGGTTTAGACCAGGGGTGTCCAAACTTGGTCCTGGAGGGGCGGGGTCTGATTGAGGTTGAAACTAAACTCCTGGTGTTGTCATTAATAACTGATGTACAGCGCCATCTAGCTGACAACATAGTTTTAATATGCCTCCATAAATTTAAGTTACGCCTCTAACGTACTTCAAGTTACACCCCTAAGGCACCTTCATATTATGCCCGTCTTGCAGTCCAGAGACAGGCCCTACTCCAGTTTCTGCAAAAAATAAAAATAAATAAAAAAAATAAATGTTTGTGGACTGCAGCATTGAAGAGAAAACTTACATCAGGGCTGCTCGATTTTGGGAAAAATCATAATCATGATTATTTTGGTCATAATTGTTATCACGATTAATCAAAACGATTATTTTTGAAGTCAAAATTATTAGCGCTATTTTTTTCTTTAAATAAATATTTCCCAAATTATGTTTAACAGAGCAAGGAATTTTAACAGTATTTCCTATAATATTTTTTCTTCTGGAGAAAGTCTTATTTGTTTTATTTTGGCTAGAATAAAAGCAGTTTTAAATATTTTGAAACCGATTTTAAGGTCAATATTATTGGCCCCTTTAGGCAATATATATTTGTGATTGTCTGCAGAAGAAACTACTGTTATACAATGACTTGCCTAATTACTATAATTAAGCCTTTGAATCACACTTTGAATTTGAATGCTATTTTGAAAAATATCTAGTCAAATATTATGTGCTGTCATCATAGCAAAGATAAAAGAAATTAGTTATTAGAAATTAGTTATTAAAACTATTATGTTTAGAAATATGTTGAAAAAAAAAATCTTTCCATTAAACAGAAACTGGGGGAAAAGGGTTGCTATTATTCTGGAGGGCTAATAATTCTGACTTCAACTACTTATATACAGTTATTTTTCTCCCTGCAAAGGAAAGAGAAATAAATACAATAGAGTAAAAATATGAAACAAACTGTGCTTTAAGCATCTTCACTGTAGGAAAAACACTTTAGCTACAAAAGTCCTTCAGTCAAGAGCAGAGAGGGATTTTCTCCTTTTGTTATTTGATTAATAATGATCGAAACAGGCGGCAGCAGGAATAGTCCGCTGTCACTTTAATGGTCTCGCTTTCACGTTTCTTTTGATCCTCAACTTGTTTGTTTATTACACAAATGAGGGTTAATATAAATAATCACTAAACACCATGTTTTGACACCTATTTGACGATTAAAGCGCTCACATTAAGATGACTTTAGATGCTCTGCTTGTCACAGTATGTGAATGACACACAGGAGCATGCGGTTAATATCTCGCTTTTGAGAGCAACAAATGTTTACAACTGGAAAGTGGGCGGTAAATAATGGAATTATCATTTATCTCGATTAATGCTTTGTCATAATCGTTAGAAGCCAAAATCAAAATCGGATTTTCTATTAATTGCACAGCCCTACTAACATAAGTTTTAATTTTCGGGAAAAGTATTCCTTTTTCTTTTTGAAATGCAACACGTTTTAGAGAACTGTATGATCTTGTGCATAGCATTTCATATATTCTTGAATAAAAGTCTGACTTGATTTAGTTTAGGACCTCTAATTATTATTATTTTCCAAATTTATATTTTCCAGATGAATGATTTTACCTTTGAGGATGTTCCCAGAAGGTGTTTTTTATTAAATTTAGCACACTTCTGGGGATGACTTTGTCCTCAAGAAACCATTTGACAAGCTGCAGTCTGCACTGACTTAATTTTGTGAACCTGTGAATATGTGTGTGTGTCAGGGAAAAAGGCGAAAAAGTTTATTTTCAAAGGGGACAGACGTGAAGAAACATGACTCAAGTGGATTATTTATGAGATTCTGTAGTGTTGTTGATCTACTGTGTTCCAGCAGTCAAAGGTTTGAGACGACGTTTAGATTCTTATTGATTTGTTTGTGGTAAAGCAGTCAAGTGCACTTCAATGAAGGACATGCATTCAGTGTTCATGACTACACCCACTTTAACCTTACATCTCCAGTCTATGCTAATCTGTTGCCAAACGGCCAAGAAATCCCGAATACTGAAAATAATTTAAGAATTAAATACTGAAGATACTGAAATGAATTTAAGAATCTGAAGAAAAAAAACAATCTATGGTTATTTGTTTGAAACCAACATACAAAAAAAATAGTTGACTTGTGTATTTAAAAGGCGTTCAAACAACATAATTATTAAGGGTGCAGTACGTAAGCTTGACACCCAGTGGTCGAACAAGGTATTGCACTCCTGGTTCAAAACACACACAAACGCAGCTTGCCAGCTTGACGACACCAACAGGAGCATGCCTGAATATAGATACTTTATACCTTACCATTTAGTTGGAGAGCAGTAAGTGCACTATTCTGTGATTCTGAATGGCTGTATTAAAATTGATGTCCTGCTGCGTCTGGTGCAAATCACATTGCAAAAAATGCTTTTCTTACTTAGATTTCTTGTCTTGTTTCTAGTTGAAAAATCTACAAATTCTTAATTCAAGAAGTATTTTCTAGACAAGCAAAACATATTGTCTTGTTTTAAGAAATAATATGCCAAAATTAAGTGAGTTTTTCCGTAAATAAAGCAAAATTTTCTGCCAATGGGGTAAGCAAAATAATATTGTTTTTCGATTTGTGATAAGATTATTTTGCTTACCCCATTGGCAGATTATTTTGCTTGATTTAAGTAAAAACTCACTCAATTTTGGCATTTTATTTCTTAAAACAAGACAATATGTTTTGCTTGTCTAGAAAATACTTCTTGAATTAAGAATTTGTAGATTTTTCAACTAGAAACAAGACAAAAAAATCAAAGTAAGAAAAGCATTTTTTGCAGTGCAGCCAATTTGCTTATCACTACAAATCTCAGCAGGTAGCGTGTTGTTAGGACATAGGGTTACAATGTAACCTGCTCACCTTATGTTTACTTTTGTAATATTTATATTATTTGCTCATTAAAAACTGCCCCATGTGGAATTCTAAGGGCTCTATTTTGACGATTCATGCGCAAAGTGGAAAGCGCAGGGCACAAACGCATTAAGGGCATGTCCGAATCCACTTTTGCTAATATAAGGACGAAAAAATCCACTTTGCGCCACTGTGCATGGTCTAATAGGGTTGAGCTTATTCTCTTAATGAGTTATAGGTGTGTTTTGAGAATAAACCAATCAGAGTCTCATCTCCCATTCCCTTTAAGAGTCAGTTGTCGCGCCAAAGCGCATTTGCTATTTATATGACGCACTTTATAAGTGGAAAAACTGAGTGTTTCACTAGCAAGAAAACAGATAAACAGAGCATCTGCAGCGCGAGAATGAGAGATAAGGCCTCATCATTATCTACTTTCACTTTCGCTCTCGTGGATAGGGAAACCTTGTACGCACAGACATCAATTAGCCTATAAATAATTAATTTTGCTTTAGCGCAAATATTTGTTTCTAAATTCAGTTCTAATTTCCAGCAAATGAATAAATGAACAATAATAACGAAGTTATATCATAAAACACATGCTGTGCCCCAAATGGTCCAAAACCTGACAGGTGGGCAAATCTAAGCTTGTTTTAATTAAACAAATATAAATATAGATATAATAAATAATACTGCTAATAATGATAACGTTATACAAAAGCAAATTGTCAAAGATAAACTGAAAATGTATCCCCCGAGATGAAGAAGGCATGAAAATAGGGTTTTTATAGTTATGTAGGCTAGAAAATAGTATGTTTTGTAATATTTTAATCCTTTATATTTGTAACCTATATTTATATCCTATTTATATTATATATATCCTTAATTTTAATTTTTTTTTGTCATATGTAAAAATATTTGCGTATTGCTCTACATCTTGTGTGTATTAAGCAATAAGCGAGGCGCATAACCAGGGCCAGACAGAATCTGCGGACGTTTTTTGCTATTTCTGCGGAGAATTTTGGTAAAAAATCTGCGGATTTCTGCTGAATTATTTTGGGAGTATCCAGAGGAGTATCATAACTAAAACCTTAATATATGAAATAAAAAGTAATAAATTACTGAATAAAAACTGAATAAATTTAGATTTACACATTTAATCAAGTAAATAAACAGAATTAATAATGGGCTAAAAATCTGCAGAATTCCACACGCGCAGATTCCGTGTGGGCCTACGTATAACTAACACACTCTGCGCTGGACTGTAGACCGGCTTTGTTCTGGTCTATTGAAAAATCTATTATAGTTCCTCAAAATAGCAACACACCAGCAATGTCCCTCAACACGTCTGCCTTTTTAGATCAGAACACCAATGGGCGCACATATGAGCGCAAATGCATTTGCTATTTAAACAGCGTGGCGCAAAACGTCAAAACGACTCTTGCGCAAAGCTGAAACTAGCAAACAACAATTATGTCGCGTCTTGCGCCGCATTGCGCTGGGTGTATGATAGGGCCCTATATCTGCGTCTCATTTCAAAGTCTGCTACTGTCCACCGGAGGTCGCATTTTGATTGCGGAAGCTCTCTTTGAGAGCCTTCCTGACTGAATGAATGAAATACGCAGTTTTCCACCAAGGCAACCCAGGGTGCTGAAATATAATTGGCTAAACTAGCATTGGACGGGTTAAAGAGACTAAAATAGATCCAAACATTCCGGCATGCAGTGCACATTTTCAAAGCAGAATATCTGACTTCAGCAATGTTTTTCATTTAAACAAGAATATTTACTGAGCATGTTTCCTAAATATCTGCAGACATATTTTGGTATTTGTATGCTTTAGAAAAGTCAAAAACTTACATACAGCACCTTTAAGTTGTTTTAGCGTCAACCTGATTGTTTTATGTTGAATCAACTTAAATTTGTAAAAACAATCAAGTTAACTTAATCAAGATGTGTTGGGACAACATGGAGTTGTGTGGAACCCAGCATTTTTTAAGTCTCTTGATGGCATAAGATAACAATGCGTACAGTAAAGGTTAGCACATTGAATATGTGACATTTACTAGAGCCAATGGGGTGTAGAAATATCATGAACTTGTTTGTTTAAATCTTCCTTTTGTGTTTTTTTAATAACCGTATTGGCTTTCAGACAGATATTGACTTAGAAAGGTTTCAACGCTTTTATGAAAATACAGTCAGAAAGTTTTGGATTGCATGCCTGTCAAATATTTGATCAACAAGATGCATTGCTTTTTGCAATAAAAAAAGTATAATCTTTCTCCATATCCAAAAAGCAATTGACTCAGCGATTCTTTTGTGCCGACTGATCTCCTGTCAACTTCGACTTAGCGATTATTTATCACTTAAAGTTTGGTCCATTCAACAAACATATTTATTGTATAACTTACTAGAACTGTGCCAGTAGTTTTGGATACTTTTGTGATATGTTTGGTGTGTTGAGACTGAGATCTTGAACATCTACTGAGATTTTCACACACAACAATCTCTTAAGATTAGACAGAAAAAGTTTTGGTATGCAGCTGGTCTTTGACAGAAAATGCCAACCCAGGGTCATTATTGATATGTACCTCTGCATATTTTCTGGACACCACGAAATGCGTCCCAGGAGGTTTTTTTGTTGTTGTTTTTTTTGCTGTTTTTGCAGTTTTTGTTTTTCACAAATCCACCAGAAGCAGCTGTATATGCTTTTTGAGATCTCAAATGTCTTTTGCGAGTGCCATTCACACCTGATCTTCTTGCGTAAATCCACCAGAGGCTGCTGTCAACTCATTGACTGACTGACTGACCGACCAACCGATCCCCCATTTGACCTGCCCACCACCTTCCCTAAAGTCAACTGATAGTGTTTTCAAAAGCACCATTTGACCTGCCCACCACTTTTTTTAAGCCCAGTTGATAGGGTTTTCAAAAACACAGATTGACCCCCCACTGCCTTCCATCATCCCAACTGATAGTGTTCTCAAAAGCACCAGTTGACCTGCCCACCACCTTCCCTAAACCCAACTGATAGTGTTTTCAAAAGCACCATTTGACCTGCCCACCACCTTCCCTAAAACCAACTGCTAGTATTTTTAAAAGCACCCCTTGACCCCCTACCACCTTCCCTAAACCCAACTGATAGTGTTTTCGAAAGCACCATTTGACCTGCCCACCACCTTCCCTAAACCCAACTGAGTGTTTTCAAAAGCACCGATTGACCCCCCCCCTCCCACTGCCTTCCCTCAACCCAACTGATAGTGTTTTCAAAAGCACTATTTGACCTGCCCACCACCCTCCCTAAATCCAACTGCTAGAGTTTTCAAAAGCATCAATTGACCCCCTACCACAGGGGTCATCAATCTCGATCCTGGAGAGCCAGTGTCCCTGCAGGGTTTACCTCCAGCTTGCCTCAACACACCTGTCTGGGTTTTTCAAGTATACCTAGTGAGACCTTGATTAGCTTGTTCAGGTGTGTTTGATTAGGGTTGGAGCTAAAAATCTGCAGGACACCGGCCCTCCAGGAACAAGTTTGGTGACCACTGCCCTACCACCTTCCCTAAACCCAACTGATAGTGTTTTCAAAAGTACCATTTGACCTGCCCACCACCCTCCCTAAATCCAACTGCTAGAGTTTTCAAAAGCATCAATTGACCCCCTACCACAGGGGTCATCAATCTCGATCCTGGAGAGCCAGTGTCCCTGCAGGGTTTACCTCCAGCTTGCCTCAACACACCTGTCTGGGTTTTTCAAGTATACCTAGTGAGACCTTGATTAGCTTGTTCAGGTGTGTTTGATTAGGGTTGGAGCTAAAAATCTGCAGGACACCGGCCCTCCAGGAACAAGTTTGGTGACCACTGCCCTACCACCTTCCCTAAACCCAACTGATAGTGTTTTCAAAAGTACCATTTGACCTGCCCACCACCTTCCCTAAACACAGCTGATGGTGTTTTCAAAAGCACCGATTGACCCACTCACCACCTTCAATTAACCCAACCGACAGTGTTTACCAAAGTAATCCAGAAAAAGAAAACCTCTTAGGGCTGCCTGATTATTACCACATTTTCAGATCTTGCCACATTTTATTTTATTTTTTGCCTTTTGTTTTTGTTTTACTTGCTCTATGAAACCGTTCTTCGTCGGACTTGAACTCCTGTCGCCACTGGACAAACTGGTAACAGTAGAAAAGCAGTCCACATGGAGATAAGCGGTCAGCTGGTAGCACGAAAAGAAACAAAAGCCGTCTGCGGCATCATATCACCCCGTAGCATTGGATTTAAAGATGAAATCCAGCCATACGCAGCTTTGGCTACATAATTTGCATTGTCTAGAAATGTATACGAGGGTACATTTTCACAATGGGCCTTTGTTGGATAATGCCTTGTTGCTTCCATACTAGAATGAAGAGACTGGTTCAAATAATATAATCAACAACAACTCAAAAAAAAATATATATTTGAGATGCACAGAAGAGCATTAAGAGCAAGTAGGAGAGCGAAAGAAGAACAAGCAACAGAAGACGACAAGACCCAAGTGACACTCCTGATAGGTCACACTGACTCAATGAAAAAGGACAACAGAAGACTGGAAAAATGTTGTTCGGTCTGATGGGTCTCAATTATTATTGTGACATTTGAATGGTATCATGGATCCATTCTTTATTCATTCTGACTGGTGGTGTAAGGGACCATTCAAACATAAAATGGAAAACACAAGGTGTGCGGAAAGTATTAATCAAGCTTAATGTGCCGTACACGCCTCAAGTGTAAATCTGGGGAAATAGTGTGGGAAGTGTTTTCTTGACACGCTTTGAACTTCTAAGGCCATGATACACAAAGCTGATGGTTGGCCGTCGGGCTTTGTCAGGCCATCAGTCAGCGTCAATATGGCTAGTTGATTTGGTGTGTTCCAAACATCGCCTCTCGTTGGGTTAGTGTCTAATTAGCTTGTAGAAACGTTGAAGAGAGAGGTCCGAATCAGAGCATAGAATTAAAAACTCAACAAAACCCAATCAAACAATTCAAGTCAAGAAGAAACACAAACACGCCGGCTGTAATTTTGCTAAATTTTTTCAAACAGATATGAATTTCTAGATTAGCAGACATATTTGCATTAAGCCAATAATTGTCACCTGACAGACACAGAACATAAGTGTCAGTAAAAATCAGATAGACTTCTAAGAATAGATCAAAACTAGACTAGTCGTCAAATAGACAGATTAGACAGACTTTGCATGTGTGGTCATTCATTTCTGTTTATTTCTATAGTTATTTCTGTTAGATTTTCACTGACAGCCCAAATTTAGCCTTGTTTTTTGCCAAGATGACTATGTTTAGATGTCTATTAGACATCAATTAGACATCCTCATTCATTCATTCATTTTCAGCTTAGTCCCATTATTAATCAGGGGTCGCCACAGCGGAATGAACTACCAACTTATCCAGCATATGTTTTACGCAGCAAATACCCTTCCAGCTGCAACCCATCACTGGGAAACATTCATACACACTCATGCACATACATTCACTATGGACAATTTAGCTTACCCAATTCGCCTATACCACATGTCTTTGGACTGTGGGAGAAACCGGAGCACCCAAAGGAAACCCACGCAAACACGAGGAAACCATGTAAACCCCACACAGAAATTCCAACTGACCCAGTCTGGGCTCGAACCAGCGACCCTCTTGCTATTTGGCGATTTTATCACTGGAGCATAATTTAAACTGCAATCTATCTAACTATTGTTGCACACCAAAGAACCCAGCTTCATATACCAATTTCCTTCAGGAAAACACACTGTGCCACAAAGCTCAGGTCTTCTCAAAACGGTTTCCTGAAGACGAGATTGAGTTCACTAAACTCAAATGGCCTCCAAAGTGACCAGACCTCAATCCGGTAGAGCATCTTTAGGATGTGCTGAAATGGGAACAATATGGATTTACTGTACCGCCATGTAATCTGCAGAGACTGAGTGATCATATTAATATGGAGCAAACTCTCTGAGGAATGTGTCCAGCACTTTGCTGAATAAAACAAGAAAAGTACTATCACCGAGTGTAGATTCTGAACAATGAACTGTACACTTCCAGGAAAGAAAAACACATGCTGCATTAATACTTACAAGACTTAATATTTCATGTGGCTGGAATCTAAAATGGTTATAATCACTAACCCCCTGCAAGATATGGATTTCATTTATTCATAATACCGTCACGTGCCGCACTCAGACTTGTATAACGCAGGGATGAATTATTTCTCATCATAAATTATCAATAAGCCACACACGTCGATGATAGTCGAGCGTGATCTATCGCCGCACATGTCATATTACTGCCACCTTAGGATCATCTATTTGGAAATTATGCAAAACCTTGCAAAATAATAATAACTGCCATCCTTCAAGATTAGCGTGGTAATACAAATTGCATACGGCTGGATAAAATTACATATCGACACATCCTGCAGGTATTCACATCCGACATTTATCATCGCCGAGGTGGAAGATACATCCATAACCATGACCTAAGGGCTGTTTAGACTAGGGATCGTCCTCGAATGCTAATTTAATTAAACCATTATCAACGTGAATAAAGGAAACCTGCGCAATCACCGTCATGACAGCGTAATGTATTAGCATAATTAATCAAGAAAACCTGTTTTAAGGTCCCCCATCTGAGTGTTGGCAGGCCCTCTTTCCTATTTATTAGCTAGTTAGTTTGCTGGCAGCGCTCCACACCGTCCCATTGCTCACAACTGTAACAGGATAATATAGTTCTTCGAGTATTGTTAGATAGCACAGAGAGCCGAGCCAAAAGTGTCAAAAGGAGAGGAATGGGGAGATCGGAAGCGCTGGTTTGTTCCTCGAGCATCATGAGCTCAATTCTGCTCTTCAGTGAGTTTTTTTTTTTGGGGGGGGGCAAATAGGTTCATCGAAAGAGCATTAGATGAGCTTGGAGAAATTTAATTGAATTGCTTCTGACACAAAAGTTCCCCAAAAAGGATTTTTTTTCTTACTTTTTCTCACAAATTTAATGTGGAATTTCATTCATTTTTCTTGGACTAAGTCCCTTATTTATCTTTAATTTTGTTTACCAAATTAATTTATATGCCATGTTTTTGAAACCAGAGCCCCCGGATTAAACCCACACCAACACGGGAAGAACATGCAAAGTCTACACAGAAATGCCAAGCGGCCCATCCAGGACTTGAACTAGGAATTTTTTTGATGTGGCAGTGCTAAACACTGAGCCACTGTGCTGCGCCAAATGGCCAATTAATTGGACATATTGTATGTTTGCTAACACAACTATCAAATCAGCCAGTCACATGGCAGCAACTCAATGCATTTAGCCATGTAGATGTGGTCAAGAAGATCTGATTTTAAAGGTTATTTAAGTGACTTTGAACACAGCATTGACCAGACAGTCTGGTCTAAATATTACAGAAACTGCTGATCTGCAGGGAAATTTCACATACAGGCATCTCTAGGGTTTACAGTGAATGAAATGAACCCGAAAAGAGAAAATATTCAGTTCTTTGGGTAAAGGAAAATGTTGTTTTTAAGCTTAAAGATCAGATGATAAATAATTATTTTGAAACATATTACTTTAAAAATATATATATAACGAAAATCTAATTTGGAAAGAAAATAATGATTGTATTTTACATTAGTCTTTCTGCTAAACAGGAGTCGTTGCTTTGGGAGCTTTATTGAAAGTGTTTATGTTCACATTAAAGCAGGGGTCCTCAACAGTGTTACGTAATAATATGACTTTTCTAAGTAACGAGTAAAGTAATGCATTACTTTAAAAAATAATAACAATACTTTTTTTGAAAATGTGACAAGAGTTAGAGCTTAAGATCTCTGCCAGAACCCGACAGGCATTATTCTTTTATTATTTAGCTTCACTGTCGTCTTAAGGACAGATTGTAAAGAGAAATGGCGAAACAAATCTCGCAGAGCCTTCATCTTAATTTCGTTATTGCCAAATACCCGTCATAGAATTTATTTTAATTTAATTTGTTGGGAAAGTCTTTTTTTATTGGTGTGTTGGCCAATTTAAAGGCTAAGTGTATGTACGTAGGTCTATGTAGAGTGCTGAGATGTTATGATGTTACAGAGGACCTTTTTTATTTCTTTGTTCCAACATCTGACTGGCCTATACGTTTGATGTGAATAAACAATTCTTGAGTCATTCTTGAAAAAAAGGCAAAGGAGCTGTTTGCATGTGCACATTTAAATAACGTCAGGCTATAAATGGGTTCAGGCTTTTAAAAACCTGTCAATCAAAATGTACCTCAGGCTCAGCCTGAACTCTTTTGGGTTCAAGCCAGCCTGATATCAGGAGAAAACAAGCATTTTACGTTTTACCAGTTTAGTGGCTAATTCGTACAAATTCATACAAGTTCAGTCATGCGAAATTGTAAGATTTTAAAAAGGAAGCGTGGCACTTAACCCCACCCCTAAACCCAACCGTCATTAAGGGATGAGCAAATCATACTAAATTGTATGAAATAGATTATATGAATTTATACAAGTTAGCCACTAAAGCAAAAAGTTATGACATGCCGTGAGATTGTGTTGGTTCGAGCCCTATCGGGTTCAACTTCTATGGCCTGGTTACAGCTCTAACGCGAGTTACTTTTTAGTTTAATTTTATCTTTTAAAAAATAAATTGCTGAATTCAAATGAAAGTCATAACAATAAATGACGCAGTCAATCTGTCATATCCACCAGCTATCTAGTAGCTGCAGATCGCTAAAAGACTACGAATCGGCCATTTATGGACTACATATTCAGTCATACTACACACACACCTGCCTCAAGTCTCCACTGATTAGACTCTCACAGCTGATGCTGCTTCTGGACTGATTACTGCACTACATAAACAGCACAGAAACACTCACTGTTGCTGATTTACTTGTTATCTACAACAGTGACACTACAACGCGTTTCCTTTGTCTGCCTTTTCTGTGTTTTAAACCTTTGCCTCATTTATTTGTTTCATCTTGTTTACTGCCTGCCTTGTGACCATTTGCCTGTTAATTTGACTTTGACTCTGGATTGCCCTCATACATCTGTTTGCCCCTATATTGACCACTGCTTGCCTGACCATTCTAATAAACCTGCATGTGGATCCCCTCTGTTGTCAGTGTCACATGCCCTGGTTACACAATTAGAGAATGTGTTAATTATTTTGAACGCATGGAAGAAAAGGGGATAATAGTCTCAATAGACAGTGATTATACATAAGACAAATAGAACAAATGTAGCAAACACAGAGCTTTAAACTTTCAATAATCTGTAGATATGACATGTATAGCTCTCAGATCAGGAAGTTCTCAGATAACATCCTTATATATATATATATATATATATATATATATATATATATATATATATATATATATATATATATATATATATATATAGCCAGGTATATATATATATATATATATATATATATATATATATATATATATATATATATATATATATATAGTGTTTTTTACAAACAAATTGTAATGCAAAAGTAACATAGCACATTACTTACTATAAAAAGTAACTATCTAGCATTACTTATTTGGAAAGCAATTCAATATTGTAATGCATTGCTTTCAGCAGTAACTTTCCTCAACACTGGTCCCCAATCTTTTAATCACTGCAAACCGGTCAACTCTTGACAATTTTACCTGAGCCCGAAGGGTGGGAAGAGAATTTACGTAGACTAATAGACAACCAGCAACAGCTTTCTCATAAGATGACAAGCTGACAAAACATTGCTGCAACACTGATACAAGTTGTATTTACGGAGAAAAGTTAAAAGCACTGCACTGTTTGTGTGTGCTCGCAGCATTCTAACAAGTTTGGATGTTTTCAACTGGGAATGCTTGGAAAATGTGAACGCGTCACTCCCAATATGCACACGCAAACTGCACGCCTCCATAAGAAATGTAAACTTGCTCGCGGAAATGATACAATGTGTGAATGACCCCTAATGCTTGCATTATTTGCGATCTCCAGCAGTTAATCTTCTTGCACAGACATACTGGATTCACCTAATTTGTTGAAAAATAGGTACATTCCTTGGTAGTTCGTGGGTCCTTCACTGGGCATCTAACCCTTCACAAAGAAACTTTAAAAAGACGTCTGTTTCATACTCATTTTGCTAGCTTGTGGCTTATGTTTTGGCACTCAAGTGACTAAGATGTAACCGAGAGAATCGGTTACAAAATAAAAGATCATTCAGACTTGGATAATAAATAAAACCGAAATAAGTATTGATTTCTTGTGCGGTACTGGTTGAACCAGGAGGGGTTGGGGACCACTGCATTAAAGTGTAAGTTTACTTAAAAATGTAAGTTAAATAATTATTTATCCTCCTTCATATGGTTTTAAATTTCTTAGTTTTTTTTTTCCCCCCATCTGTTTAACACAAGATAACGTTTTTAGAAAAAATGCAGGTTGCTGGCACCTAGGGGAAAAATACTATGGAAGTCAATAACTCCCATCAATCAAAACATCTTTAGTTCAACAACTGAAGGGTGAGTAAATGATTAAATGAATCTCTTTTATTAAATCATCTACCAATTAACTATTTAAATTTCCAAATAACTACACATCAATATTTACCATTGCAAGGCATGATTCAAATGGTGACACATGCCTGGAGCTTCAGCAAATTGCTTTTTTTTTTTTCCTGGAGAGTCAGTTTTTACCCACGAGACAAACATGCCGGCCTCCCAGTTTAATAAGCGCTGGATGAGAAAGATTGCTTTTACTAGCCAGTGTGGAATCATTCATCACTTTAGACCTCTTTAACACAGCTCAGCACTGACAAGAAACAGTGGGTAACCAATTCATGTCCTGCTGGTGCTGATGAGGACCTGGGGAAACCCTTGACAAACCAAATCTCAAAACAAGGACATCTCCTAATTTTTACGCCAAGCTACTGGCCTCTAGATAAGCAGGAAGTTCTGTGTGTGAAAAATTAGACACTGCAAAATAAATCTGTTATTTTATGTTTATTTTTTTACGACAGCTGGGGTGCCAAAAAACATGAAATAACGTCTGTTAAATTACAGAAATTTACTGTAAAGTAACAAACGCTAAATAACAGAGGTTTAGCAGGAATATAAATTTAAGGAAATTTCTGTAATTTAACGTTCGTTTTTTATGGTACATTTCTGTAGTTGAAGATAAAATTTCTTTATTTTAATGTCCATAATTTTATGGTAAATTTCTATAATTTAATTCATTCATTCATTTTCTTGTCGGCTTAGTCCCTGTTTTAATCCGGGGTCGCCACAGCGAAATGAAGGTGCAGTGCAAGGAGCAGTGGATGCTCTTCCAGCCGCAACCCATCTCTGGGAAACATCCACACACACATTCACACATACACTTTTACACTACAGAAAATTTAGCCTACCCAATTCAACTGTTCCGAATGTCTTTGGACAGTGGGGGAAACCGGTGCATCCGGAGGACACCCACGCGAACGCTGGGAGAACATGCAAACTACACACAGAAACGCCTACTGAGCCAAGGCTCAAACCAGTGACCCAGCGACCTTCTTGCTGTGAGGCGACAGCACTACCTACTGCGCCACTGCTTCGCCGATTAGAATGATATGTTCATAAATTTGACTGACCCAGTTAGAAGATTTCCGTTAAATAATGTCTTAAATGTTAAGTGCTAAGTTGGCTCCATTTCTTACACAAAACTACAGCGTGACTTCAAACTCACAATTTGCTAATTAGTTTATACCATATTTAATCGCTAATGAACTAACAAAGTCAAGATGAGGCAACAATTGATAAGTAAGTTTTATGTCTAAGAACAAAATTACACTATGTTATGTACCACTAAATTAGACACAGGTAAGCACAACCAATGAAACAAATGAAAACATGAAGAAACAGAGACGCTTTGTCAGAACAACCTCATGGGAAAAAAGAAACAAATGAATAAATTGCCATATCCAACATGACTCTGAGTTCCCGATCTGAAGGGAACCATCATGGCCAATTAAATACGAACTAAACAAAGAAAATTTGTGATCAGTAGGCTAATTGAATAAAGTTTCCATTTTAAGTCTTAACTTTAGATATGACACGTTAATTTTTTTTTCTGTAATTCGCATCACAAAAGCGAATCTAAAATTTATTTGGAACTCTTATATCTTACAAAACCATTTCTTATTTCTAGTTTATTTCTTATTTCACAGCATCATATGCTTTAGTTTGTTGTGCATATGCATTCTCTAGTGGAGAGGGAAAAAAAAACATACTCTACCTTTAACATGCATAATAGTAAAAACCAAACCAGGCACAGGTGAGCACAATTAGTAACCAGTAAAATAAATAACATCATAATTATAATCCATTATGACTAGGGAAAAAATAAACTAAACACAGAAACAAAGAGATCAGAAAAAACAACAGAAAAATTCAAAATAAGAGTCTTCGAAAATTCTGTAACATCAAAACAAACTGCAAAAACTGCTAGCCCTTTTCCTGGTTAGTTTCAGTTTTATTTTTTAATATCCTCATTGGAATAAAGTAATCTCCAGGGTTTCTGTTTAAAATTCCCACACTATCCTCAACTTCGCCAGAGATATCAACTCAACAGTGGATTAATTTTCCATTCTTGTCCCTTAACAGCGAATTAGCAATCCTTATATTTAGCGATTTAGCAAGCAGTGTGTGTGATCCACTATAACCTCAGCTGTCCACTAATAGGATGCTGAAGACCACAACTCCCATGATTCCACATTCAGTCATGGCATCATCAAACTACACCGTAGATTGTTGCAAATATTCCTCCTTTAGTGGCAAAAATTAGATGCTTTGCCTTTAACACACATAATAATGAGAAACCAACCAAGACACAGGTGAGCACAATCGGTAACCAGTGAAATAAATACATAATAATAAATACTAATAAGAATAAAAACATAATTAGAATCCATTATGACTAAAGCAAAAACTAACCCAGCACAGGAAATAAGAGGTCAGAAGTAACAATCCAAATTTCAAAATAAGAGTCTTCAGAAATCAGGAACATCAAAACAAACTGCGACAAAAGTAGTGTTTTGCTAGCATTTCCCCTGCTTATTGTCGGTTTACCGAGTTTCTTTTTTTAATTTCCTTAAAGGATAAAGTAATGGGGTTTCTGTTTAAGTTTCAACACTATCCTCAACTTCTCCAGACTTATCAGCATAACAGTGGATTAATTTTCCCATTTTCGTCCCATAACCGTGAATTACCCGTCCTTATCTTTAGCGATTTAGCAAGCAGTGTTTATGATCCACTATAATCTCTGCCGTCCACACGATCATAATACTCCACTAACACTCGTCTTCTCATCCGTGATTGAAAAGCATCCGCAAGTGACAAAATCGCCAAACTCCTTTTCTCTGCCGTATCTATCAGGAAAATCCCCAAATCCGTCTTGCTCACACATGAGCCTTTGAATCCCCCTGCAATCTTTCCTCGGGGGCCTGGGAGGTTGTTTATGTGGGTGGTTTTGGCAAAATCACAGAATTCATTTGATTTAATGAAAACCTCAAGGTTTTTTTTTTTTTCCTTTTTTTGCCCCTAGCAGAATTTGGATGCAGGCGGAGAGTAATTGAACAATATGAGCTGTTGTTCGTCAACGTTGGAGTAATTAAGCGAAACTCCACCGCAGGGCAGCAGGTAAATAGCCCAGCTTTATACTCCAACACGCATTTAATTACTTTGTGTGGATAAAATGCTTCTAAACATGCATGAAATTTACTATGAGGTGCGATTGAGATTGTTGTGGGAAAATCAGATGGAAAGACTTCATGAGCTTCTCTAAGCTGATGTAATCATTTGTGTAGAATGACTATTAAGAGTGTAAATGACTAATTAAGAACTTTTTTCATGATGAGTTTTAGATGTATTGGCTATAAAGATGTAATATTTAAATTAAGAAGTAATAAATTCCTTTATGAATGCATGGGAGTGTACACAATTGAATAGTTATTAAAAAAAAAAAAAAAATGAGTGGCACAGTGGGTAGCGATGTCGCCTCACAGCAAGAAGGTTGCTGGTTCGAGTCCCGGCTGGGTCAGTTGGTGTTTCTGTGTTGAGTCTACATGTTTTCCCTGTGATAGTGTGGGTTTCCTCCTCTGGTTTTCCCCACAAGTCCAAAGACAAGCGCTATGGGGGAATTGGGTAAGCTATAGTGTACGTATTGCTGGAAAACATATGCTGGATAAGTTCTGGATAATAATAACAACTTATACTCATAACTCATGCACACTCATACACTACGGACAATTTTAGCCAACCCAATTCACCTCTACCACATGTGTTTGGACTGTGGGAGAAACCGGAGCACCCATAGGAAACCCATGCTAACGCAGGGAGTACATGCAAACTCCACACAGAAATGCTAACTGACCCAGCCGAGGCTCAAACCAGTGACCTTCTTGCTGTGAGGCGACAGCACTACCTACTCCGCCACTGCGTCGCCTTTTCTTTATTATAATAATATTAATTTATTAATATAAAAGTCAAAATATTTGAAATCTTTAAAGTTATTATTGTTGCAACGATTGTCATGTGTCCTGAATCGAAGTCATTCATTCATTCATTCATTCATTCATTCATTCATTTTCTCGACCTTCTTGCTGTGAGGCGAATGTGCTACCCACTGCACCACCGTGACACCCCTGAATAGGAGAATTTCTAAGTATTATGAAATACATTTTTTTTAAATTCTGAAAACATTTAGTTTTGTTATTGTTATACAATAAAATAAAAGTTTTATTAGTTTCTAAATAATAAGAAAAAGAAGCAAAATAAAACATGTTTTTTAAATACTTGCAGTTTTATGAAAGATAAAGAAAAACTGTTTTACTTCAATGTTATTATTGTTACAATAATTCTGACCCAACCAACTGAATGTGGCAGCATAAATGGAGGCTCATCAGACCAGGTAACATTTCTCCAATCTTCTATTGTCCAGTTTTGGTGAGTCTGTGTGAATTGTAGCCTCAATTTCCGAGAGGGTGCTCGCTGCAGAGCCATTTGAGGAGAGCTGAGCTCCAGCGAGGGGGAGCATGAGCTGTCGCTCCTCCTCCTGTAAGCTGTTTTAATGCGTACACCAACCCCACCCCTAACCCTACCCCCAGTGACATCACTCGTAGAAGAAGTGCAAAAAAGGTGGAGCTCAAGCTTAAGCTCCCCCTCGCTGGAGCTCACCTCTCCTCAAAATGCTCTGCAGCGAGCACCACTTGCAATTTCCTGTTTTTAGCTGACAGGAGTGGCCCCCGTGAGGTCATCTGCTGCTGTAGCCCATCTGCCTCAAGGTTGGATGTGTTGTGTGTATATAAAGAAGCTTTTCTGCATACCTCTGTTGTAACGAGTGCTTATTTAAGTTACTGTTGCCTTTCTATCAGCTGGAACCAGTCTGGCCATTCTCCTCTGACCTTTGGCATCAACAAGGCATTTGCGCCCACAGATCTGCCGCTCACTGGATATTTCCTCTTTTCCTCATTCTCTGTTAACTCTAGAGATGGCTGTGTGTGAAAATCCCAGTAGATCAGCAGTTTCTGAAATACTCAGACCAGCCCGTCTGACACCAACAACCATGCCACGTTCAAAGTAATTTAAATCCCCTTTTCTTCCCCATTCTGATGCTCGGTTTGAACTGCAGCAGATCGTCTTCTACATGCTTAAATGCATTGAGTTGCTGCCATGTGATTGGCTGATTAGAAATTTGCGTTAACTAACAGTTGGCCAGGTGTACCTAATAAAGTGGCCGGTGAGTGTGTGTGTGTCTGTTTATATATATATATATATATATATATATATATATATATATATATATATATATATATATATATATATATATATATATATATATTTTTTTTTTTTTATATATATACATATATATATATATATATATATATATATATATATATATATATATATATATATATACATATACATATACATATACATATATATATATATATATATATATATATATATATATATATATATATATATATTCTCTAAGCTATGGAACATTGAGATATATCCACAAAACTGCAGTTTCGATCATCTTTGATCAGCTCCACCAGGCTTAGGTTCAGTCTAGATTTCTGCATTGGTGCAAGACAAAGTTAATTTGAGCAAAAGCAAAGAGTATTTACCATTTCTCCGTTACGGAGCAGTTACATGCTTTTATGATTCTGTTCATCGGCACCAGCTGTTCCACAATCTGTTCTTTTCCAGACAAGCACCGTTGTGTTTATTTATTTATCCGCAAAACAAATTGAGGCCTATGCGAGGTCTGCTTGAAAAACCTGCCATGCGGCGTCCCGTGTCTGACTTTGACGTTGATGGATCACCTTCAATCGAATTAAACCTTCGATATTTCATAATCGAGTCAAGAACGCAGGACGCAAATTTGATCAAGAGAGTCGTGTGACTGTACAATCCATGCTGGAAAAAACACCACAGACATACTAATAGTTTACACTACATATAAACAGGGATAGTTCACACCCGCCAAAAATGATAAAAATACAATTAGTCATCATTTAAATCACCCTAAAGTGTCTCCAAACCTTCATGTTTCATTTTTAAGAGGATATTTTGAACAATGTTGGAAACCTGTAATCATTGACTCGGATAGTAGAAGAAACAAATACTATGGAAGTCAATGGTTACAGGTTTCCAACATATTTTCAATAACTTCTTTTGTGATCAGTAGGAAAAAAAGAAGCTCAAACAGATTTGAAACAAGTAAAGGGTGATAAAAAGTTCAGTTTTGGGTGAATTGTCTCTTTAATTATCATTATCATCACAACCAGCACATTTTAAATGGAAAGGCAGAAAAGACACTTCTCTTTTTTAGTGTTGTTAGCTTGAATATTCAAGCAATAGGTCAAGCAGTATGTCAAGCAATCTGGCATTGTATTGGTATTTTGTTTTCCCAGTTGTCTTGAATTGACAATAGGAACAGATAAAGGACAAGTGGAAGAGCAAACAAATTATGTAATTAAACCACCCATTAAATTATAATGATATTAATAAAATTAAAAACAATGCAGATTTTTTAAATAGTATTTCCCACATATTTCGCAAAGAGGCATCATTTACATTATATTAAGGAATACAATCTTTCTATCTTAATACCCAAAGGTCCCTTCAAGAAACAACAAGATGAGTAAAAAATTGATGACTATAAGAGATGTCACAATACTCAGTATTGACCTTATTCTAAAATGCGGAAGTGCGCCTGTTTTCGCGATTGTCTTAGAACTTCCGATTCAGTCGGCTATGGGAGAAATGACTAGGAATAACAAACGGCAAAAAACGGTCAAACTACTTTCTCTACAAACAAATGTTTGCATGACTATACAGACAAAATAGAATAATATAATAAGAAAATATCAGTTTGCAGCATCAAGCAGCAGAATGGGCTGTTTTTAATATCTTAAAATAAATGCAAGTGAGTGAGACCGGAAGTCTCGTGCCAGAAAGATTCAAATCCCGCTTTCAATATTATTGAAACGGTATGGTTTCAACCACCATGGTCCGACATGCATAAGGAAATGCATTTAAATTTAAAAGTTGTATTTAGCATTTTTCCCATTCCTTTCATTACTCTCAGTAATGGTTTTGTGCGTTTTAGAATGTATGGCCATGCACTTAAACACATCTCCCTGTGAGTAAATATCCTATCAGTGAGAACTAAAGCAGGGGAAAATGTTGACATGAAAATGAAAGTAGTGTGTGCCACATGAATGCACTGTATGTTGCTATTCCTGTTTAAACTTAATTCATGAATATTGAAAGTCAAAGCTTGAGGAGAACTCACAGGGGAGAAGATACAGGTACTTGACTGGCCTGCCTGCAGTCCTGACCTGTTCCAATAGGAGAATTTGTGATGCATTTTGAAGCGCAAAACGCAGCAACGAAGACCTAGTATTGCTGGCCATCTTAAGATTTGTTTGCAGGAAGAATGGGACAAAATTAGACCTGAAACACTTCATCACTTGGTGTCTTCAGTCCTTAAGTGTATTTTAAGTGTTGTGCAAAGAAAAGGCTACATTACAAAGTAGTAAATTATAAGGATGTGCACACTGATGCTTATGTATTGATATATCGATACTCTGAAGCTTTTAATTTGGTATTGATATTCTTTTAAAAAAACTATCGATATTTTAACTATATTTGAATAATTTCTGCAAAACTAAATGTTTTAGCGCTGTGACGCTTTGTATACAAGACGTTACACCAATCAATCAGTGGCGGAATGTGACATGAGCGATCATGTGCCTTTCAGATAACTTACGTACTCAACACACGCAAGTCGCACACTTCTGCATTACGGAATGACACAATGGCAGAGGGGTAACGCAGCGTGTTGTGGTGCTCATCAGCTAAAAAAGCATTGCTTCAATGAATGATCTGCCAGATAGAACCTTATTCCAAATGATTTACTTGAATAAGGTTTAGTTGAAATATATAATTTAGTATCATCTGCATAGCAGTGGAACGATTTGGATGTATACCTTCCAATCCATCTCAGCATGAATCAACATTTATCTTTTTCTAATCATCCTGTGTCTCATTATTTTAATTTAATGTAGTTATTTGATTATTGAATGAGTATTTAACTTCGAAATGATTTTAACTAATGAATAAGTTAAACACACTGCTTTATGTAAGAGTGCATTTGGCTCTCTGTGTAACTTAAGCCAACAAACTCGGTCAGAGGTATGGAAGACCTTGAGTGGAGCTGAGGGCTGAGGACTGGAAGCAACTCTTTCTATTGTTATTTTCAATGAGTTAATACTGTCTAAAATGTCTAAAGTGATTTTGCTATTTTTACGGTTAATTATTTTAAAGTGATTCTACTTTTTATTCAAGATAGACTTTGTGAAGTAAGAATATTATATCTGGCTGAATGTAGATGATACCGGTTTGAAACCAGTTTTTTAAAAGATGGCTGAGAATACACTCAGCCTTGGATAAGAAACAGGTTATACTTTAAGTGTGTGTGTTCTGTTTGATTGTCTCTTGCGTCCCTGGTTTAGCTTTTACTGGTAGGAAATCAGCTCTTAATAACTTAGGGTCAGCCTGACCCCCAGGAATCATGTCGCCATCCATATCTGAAGCTAGATACAATAGCCCCTTTCACACAGTGATACCGGTAAATATCCAGAAAATTTCCGGAACGACTTACCGGTATATTCAAAAAAGTGTTGTTCACACAGGCGAGGACGTTACGGAATTTTTCTAGAAAAGACCGTTCACACATCCATTCCAAAATACCGGTAAATTCTGACATCATTCACCACAAATGAGCCTTAAACGGCTGCGCTTGTATTTGTAAACATTTGACTACATCACAAACTGTGATGTGGATGATCGGTTTTGTGAACAACTTCGACAAAAACATATGGAGGATCACTTTCGCATGTCGAGATGTTCATAATATGTGCGTGTGCTGTCGCTCACAGGCACACGCAAAGCTTGAAGGTAAACAAACAACGGCTTATCATAAGCATCTTATCGATGATTATTTACACAGTTGGCATTAAGAAGAACATATAAACGTTATCTGACTAACATCTAGCAGCTAAATGCGTCTGGGAAAATATGCAAAGGCGCGGACGTAAACGCATCTGACTGTTCTGATTGGCTAAAGCAGACGTCTCACGTCAGCACGTTCTAGACGTGCACATGCTCTTTCCGGCAATCTTCCTTCTGCATTCACACAGCGCAGCATTCCGGCAAATTACCGGTAATGTTACAACTTCTCTTTCCGGAAAATAGCCAGAACGAGTTTACCGGTATTTTCCGGTATTTTCAAAAAGGGCCTGTTCACACATACAACCATACACCAACCACAGAAAGGTCTGTGTGTGTGAAAGGGGCTATAACATCATTGACGCACGCATTAAGAATTGTCTATTTTTGCTGTAACTAATGAGAACTGTTTACCTGGATCCCACCTTTTCTGGACTTGCGTCAAGAGTATAATTGCTGCATTGTTGTACTGTAAGTCAGAGCGGCCTAGGAACTCATTGCGAGTGTTGAAGTTGGCTTCTGCTGATGAAACTGCAAACTATCTTCAGTAAACTTTATTTATTGATTTGAATCTCTGACTCCGGCTCTTCTTTATCTGACAGACTGGTCATTCTTTGGGTTAAACTGTATACAAATCCCTACACAGTGAAAGCTGATCCCATTTATATTTTGTTAGTATAAATAAAATAAACAAATGATGAAATTGAAATGTATTAAGATCAGGGCTGTAATGATACACCAAACCCACGATTCGGTTCGTATCACGATTTTTGACCCACGATTCGGTTCGTATCACAATTTATTTTTATTTTTTATTTTTTTTGTGTGTGGGGTGGGGGAAAAAAAAGATTTTAAAAACTTTTTTTATTAAATAACATTTGAAAAATCTTTATAAACTAAACATCAAAGAACAATATTACCTATGCAAATTATTAACAATATAAATAGCCATATATAAAATAAATAATTAGCCAAAGCTATATCACTTTTGTTTTCTTTGTAACAAAATACTGTTGAAACAAAACAGAACTAAACTCCATTGTGTAGATGGTTCAAGCATGTTGAAACTTCTTTTTCAATCAAGTTCTCTTACATATAAAAAGTAAATTAAATAGCTACTAGGGATGCTCATTTCGTTAATTTTGCTAACCGACAAACGCTGCTCATTAATCAGTTATTAACAATTAACTGGTCAGATTACTGTTAATTTTACATTAAACAAATTGACGTGTCTATTTTGTGTCTGACACATTAAATATTGCATTTTAAAATACTGATTTATTTTTATATGTCAGCATATTAATATTAGAACATAACAACAGAGCATCTTCACGCACCGGCAGTGTTTAGCACAGAAGAGCAGAATAATCTAAATAAAATGAATAAAATAAATAGGACTGCCCTAAATTATTTTCACTTAAATTATTAATTTATATTACAAAACGAAAATACTGACTGATTCTTTTTAATAACCGGCATGGGCTTTTTTTTCCAATCATATTTTTTTTTCTTCCGTCAAATAAAAATCGCAGACTTCCTCAAATTGCCCGCTCCACGGAAAATTTGCATTTATTTAATGCCCCGCTGTTATTATTATAATCACAAAACCTTTTACATTTTTAATATAAATCATTATTTTAAAGATTATGTCCTGATATAGCCTATGGTTTCCTCTCTCTCCCTCGCGGTTCAAGTGCGCGCGCTGCGTGATGAAAAGACAACAACACGCGCGCATATGTAGACTTTTTGTAAACAGTTTTGTTGTTAAAATATGATATTGCATTAATGTGCATACATGCTTTATAAGCTGTAAAATAAAAAGTAAAGCCTATTTGTTGTGTTTATTACACAGATCCAGGTCAACATAAGCGCTGCAGCATCAACACGTCTGTATCAAACAGCAATATTCTTCTTCCATTTTGCTTCTTTGGCAAATGTGTCTGTAGTCACGGGTTATACAACACAATCTCACGGCAATTCATAACTTTTTCATTTAGTGGCTAATTCGTATGAATTCGTACGATCTAATTCGTACAATTTAGTACGATTTGCTTATCCCCCAATGACGGTTGGGGTTAGGGGTGGGGTCAGGTGCCACACCTCCTTTTTAAAATCGTACCATTTCGTACGACTGAACTCGTACGAATTCGTACGAATTAGCCACTAAACTGGCAAAACGTAAAATACTTACGTTTTCTCGTGAGATCAGGCTGGGTTATACGTGTTCGTCCCGCAAATTAAGTATGCCTTGCAGTTAAACAAGGGGCCGAATACAAGGCGCACCTCACTGCCTTTATGTTGACAAGGAGAAAAAAAAAGAGGCGCGGTCCTCTCATGAAACGACTGAATCAGCTGAGCGGGGTTAAGTTGGTTTTGTTTTTGATATTCCTGACACATTCAGACGGTCCCTTACTAAGAGCTCCGTGCGAGCTCTCCCGGCTAAATATTGCAAGGGCTTAAACGGAGCAGTGCTCGTATGTCAAACGAAAAAAAGTGATAATTAGCTCAACTTTTGCAGGCACGCGTGACGTTATTGGAAAGGTATCACGTGGTGTGTCGCGATTCTCCCTTATCACACCGCGACACAGGATCGTAGATCTGAGTGTCGCGATTTCGATTTCATATCGTGTATCGTTACAGCCCTAATTAAGATGTATGGGTTTTTAAAAATTACAGGGGCAAGTAATTAAATCACTGACAATTGAGTAACCATATGACTTTTTTCAGACAGTAATTAGATTATTCATTTTAAAACCATTTCAGTGATGTAATTATTAATGAATATCTTTTTTGTTAAGTAACTTACCCAATAAGGGGGAGGCAGTGGCGCAGTGAGGCAGTAGGTAGTGCTGTCCCCTCACAGCAAGAAGGTCGCTGGGTCGAACCTTGGCTCAGTTAGCGTTTCTGTGTGGAGTTTGCATGTTCTCCCTGCCTTCACGTGGGTTTCCTCTGGGTGCTCCGGTTTCCCCCACAGTCCAAAGAGATGCGGTACAGGTGAATTGGGTAGGCTAAATTGTCCATAGTGTATGAGTGTGTGTGTGTGAATGTGTGTGGATGTTTCCCAGAGATGGGTTGCGGCTGGATGGGCATCCGCTGCGTAAAAACTTGATGGATAAGTTGGTGGTTCATTCCGCTGTGGCGACCCCGGATTAATAAAGGGTCTAAGCCGACAAGAAAATGAATGAATAAATGAACTTACCCAACATACATTCATAAAAAAAGTAGCTTGTTTAAAATGAGCAGAATCAATGCAATTCTTGAGATTTTTTGGGATAACTTAGTTGTTTTATGTTTAATCCACTTAAATATGTTAACTTAATCGATGTTTGTTGTGACAACATGAATGAATTATGTGGAACCCTGCATTTTTGTACCGTCTTTGAGAAATATTCCATTAGGTTACCACCAATAAACAGCCTAAAACACATTAAAACCAACATAAAATCCAATTGAAGTTCCATTATAGTCATTAAAAACATTACAAACTCTGTAATAGTTTCCATCCTCCTGATATATTTTACCAGCAGAGCGTGAGCATCTGCTAAAATCCCAGCATTATGAATTATGCAGCTATTTATTTGTGTGGAATACGCATAACTGTACGGACGTAAATATACATGATTGATTTCCTGCCGGAGCATATGCTTACCAACACCATGTGTTTTATGCCTAACTGCATTCATTCCCACCCGCAGTTCTTAAATATATAATAAACGATGTACATTCACACGATGAAATGCATCGAAAAACGGAACAATCCATCAGTGTTGTGCTTTCATATACATACAGTCGCATATCATCTATAATCTGCATATTGCATCATCATCATCATCATCACTGCAGAGACCTTAAAGTGCTGCTGTATGTCTTTTATTTATGTGTGTGATGCCTGTTGTGCATGATCATTACTGTTGTTCATTTATATTCATTATGTCTTACAGTAGAGGTTTCATGGTGGCTTAGTGGTTAGCACTGTCGCCTCACAGCAAGAAGATCCCTGGTTCGAGTCTTATCTGGGTCAGTTGGCATTTCTGTATGGAGTTTGCATGTGTTGACGTGGGTTTCCTCCGGGTGCTCCGGTTTACCCCACAGTCCAAACACATGTACTTTGGGGAATTGGGTAAAACTGGAAGGGCATCTGCTGGAATAGTTGGCGGTTCATGCCACTGTGGCGACCCCTGATAAATAAAGGACTAAGACAAAGGAAAATGAATGAATGAATGTCTTATGGTGAATTTCAGAAACTTCTCTAGGATCATAAGTTGCTGGTTAGAAAATATCTTTCCTAAAAACAGGTCAATGACCATGGCTTTGCCACATTATGCAAATTAACATGAGATAAAGTGATGGACGTGTGTTTCATGTCATTTTATAAAGTATAAAGCACTGCACTTTACTTTCAGCTCTTACACCCTCAAATAGCTATACCAAAAAATAATAATACAATATTTAGAAGAGGTCAATAAAGGCAAAATGCTAGATCCCCAGATATTATTTTGGGTGGTAAAAACATTCATTATGAATTATAATAAATGAAAGAAAGAAAGAATGAATGAATGAATGAATGAATGAATGAATGAATGAATGAATAAAATAAATAAATCAATGAATAAATAAAATTAAATAATGATAAAACTATTAAAAATTAAATAAATAAATAAAACTAACTAAATTAGTCAATTAATAAATTAAATGAAAATTAATTAAATAAATAAATAAAAATAAATGAATGAATAAATAAATCAAATTAAACTTGAAATAAATAAATAAATAAATAAAAATAAATGAATGAATAAATAAAATAAAAAAATTATAATAAAAAATGAATGAATAATTAAAATAAATTACATTTAAATAAAATAAACAAATACAAATAAAATAATGAATGAATAAATAAAATGTATTAAAATAAATTAAATTAAAATAAATTAATAATTGAAAGAATAAATTTAATAATAATAATAATAATAATAATAATGTGGGGGTGACACAGTGGCGCAGTAGATAGTGCTGTCGCCTTACAGCAAGAAGGTCGCTGGTTCAGTTGGCGTTTTTGTGTGGAGTTTGCATGTTCTCCCTGCATTCGCTTGGGTTATTCATTTATGAAAAATAAATGAATGAATAAATAAAATAAATAAAAATAAAAATATTGAATGAATAAAAAATAAATGAAATTTCAATAAAAAAATAAGTTAAATAAAAAAAATACATGAAAGAATAAATTTAATAATAATGATGATGATAATAATAATAATAATAATAGTAATAATAATAATAATAATGTGTATTTTACACAATTGTTTTAACTTATTTTAACAAGTTATTCAGGTTTTAACAGGTTATACAAAGTTCATTGAAATATGTTTTAGTCGGTTTAATTGATGCTGATTGATTGAGATGACAAAAAAAAAGTTCATTAGATTCAACTATAATATTTAAGTCAGCAAGTTTTTTTTTTTTTTTACAATTGGAAAATGATTCTAATAAGTCCGGGAACCATTTTAAACTATCTTCCTTTACTTTATTTTACACATAAGATAATAATAAGATAAGATGTAATAAAACCCTGTACACATGGAGTTGGTGATACAAACTAATGCTGTCATTTACTATGGCGTTTTGATACACTTTAAGGTTTATTTTTAAAACACGTTATGATGTTCCTTAAACATACTTTAATCATGTTGATTTAATAATGAAAAGTCAACAGCACCTTTAAAAATGTTCTGAGAAAAATGGTGACGTGTTCAATGCTTGTTTCCCCCACTGTATATAAAGTATAAAAGATGGAATATACTGTATTATAACCCATCCATCAGCCATTTTGTGATCTCTACGCCCCCCCATACATCCTTCACAGGATTCACGGGAGGCAGTGATCCTTATCATGATGTTATGTGCGAAAGGTCTGCTGGAGACCACGAGAGACCACCATCCTCCAGTTACAGGGGAATGCTGTGTACAGTTCAGCCGGCACAACCTCAGATAAAATATTTGCTCTGTGGTATTTAGCCTTTCCCTGTGGACTGCTGAATGTCAGACTGTACCACAAGCAAGCAGGGCTCGGTTTGACACGTTACGGTCATGACAAACCTGCGCTGGAGACCGGTTTCCTCAAGAAAGACAGCTTGGTGGATCGATCTGTTGAAAAACTCAAGGAAAGACCTAAATGTTGCCTATAACCATTGCTTATATACACTGAAATAAATAATTCATCGGATTGAATGCATTTTTTAAGGTATGTGGGTGCAAACTACTTATATTAGCTGAATTTAAACAAATAAATGAAGTTGCTCAATTTAATTTGTATGTTTAAATTCAACACATATAAATTATTTACAACTACGTTCCTAAAAAATTGAATAAATTCAATAAATCATTTTAGTTTGTCTATGATAATATGTAATGACACAAATGTATTTTCTAAGATTTGATTGAGTAAACATAAAAACACTATTGAAATAACACCTTCTGATATTATCTGTTGGATTTACTGCAACATTTACTTTACCTCTTTTCTCATTTTTCAAACTACAATGCAAAGACATTTGCATATTGCCAGTAGTATATGCATTTTTTCTTGTTTCTCAGACAATATAAAAAATTCACAGAGCAGACTGTCATGTGCTGTATATTTAATAATGATTCAGCTGAGTCTATTTTCTATTTTATTAATAAATTGACACTAGCTCTAATATTATTATGCTATTTCAATATTACAATCAAACATTATTATTATTATTATTATTATTATTATTATTATTATTATTATTATTATTTGTATTTATTAAGTAGTAGTAGTAATTGTATTATTATTAATAATAATAATATTAATAATAATAATAATAATAATAATAATAATTATTATTATTATTATTATTATTATTATTATTATTATTATTATTATTATTATGTTCCCACATTAAGTATACAAACTTGTATTTGAAATACCTAAAATATAAATTGTAAATAGATAAATAAATAAATAAATCTATAGATATATAAATAAATGTATAGATTAAAAATGATAGATAGATAGATAGATAGATAGATAGATAGATAGATAGATAGATAGATAGATAGATAGATAGATAGATAGATAGATAGATAAATAAAAATAAATAAATAGATAAATAAGTAAATATATAAACAAATAAATAAATAGATAAATATAGAGATAATTAAAATAAAAAATAGATAAATATATAGATAAAATAGATAAATATATAGATATATAAATATATAAATAAATTAACTAATATATAGATAAATTAATAAATATTTAGATAAATATATAGATAGATAAATAAATAAATAAATAAATAAATAAATACTTAGATAAATAAATAGACACATATATAAATACATATAAAGATAAGTATATAGATAAATAAATACATAAATATAAAAATAAGTATATAGATAAATAAATAAATAAATAAATATAAATAAGTATGAATGAATAAATAAATAAATAAACAAAATTATTATTATATTTTTACCAGTTTAGGTACTTACTATATAGGCATTGTATATATATATATTTTTTTTCTTTTTTATATATTTATATCTTCAATAATTAAATTTTTTTTAATATCAACAGAAGAAAATTTTTCCATTTATTTATAATTTTAGTTTGACAAAAATGGTGAGGAAGTGGCGCAGTAGGTAGTGCTATCGCCTCACAGCAAGAAGGTCACTGGGTTGCTGGTTCGAACCAGGGTGTGTGAATGTGTGTGTGGATGTTTCCGAGACATGGGTTGCGGCTGGAAGGGCATCCGCTGGGTAAAAACTTGCTGGATAAGTTGGTGGTTCATTCCGCTGTGGCGACCCCAAATTAATAAAGGGACTAAGCCGACAAGAAAATGAATGAATGAGTTTGACAAAAATCATTCTAACTGTCTGTATGTCGCGATGAAAGAAAACCTTATTAAATTTAATAATTATAAAAATATATAAAACAACTACAAAAAAACAATAATTTCAACCTAAAATATAAATAAATATGAAGCCAATCCTAAACATGAATAAAATTGTAAAAATAAATCTGTCCAAGCAGCTTGCCCAAAACACAAAAAGTGACCTACATGTGAAAAATCTCAGTGATAAACGAGACTGTCAGCGAAAGGTCAACAAGCAGCTGTTTTCCTCTTGCTACAGTTTAGCTGAATAGTGAAATCACATATTATGAGCAAGATAAAGCACAATATGACAGGAAAGGGGGAAACTCTGCCTCAGTCTTACAGGAAACAGCTGCTCGTGCTCTTAACAGCATAATTCATTAATGTAGAAAATCACACTCAAACCTATAGTGCTGGAAAGTGTACACTGTAAAAAATGGCCGTGATTTCAACGATAAAAACCTGTAAAAATGCTACAGTACAAATCCGTAACCTAGTTAACGGTATGTTTCCTTAATATATACGACCATACTGGTAATATATGTTACCATACTGGTGTTTAGTAGCTGTGTGAATGACACTGAGCACCTTCTATATGCTGATACTCTTTTCTGCTTGTGGGAAAAGTTGATTGTGATGAGCATTGGCTCTTTATGTAACTTCCTCATCACCACCTGCATGTGGGTGTGCTAACGAGTCTAACTGTGATACAAAAGATATGTAGATGTTGATCATTCAAAATACAGACATATTACCTCTATAAATGAATGAAATACGGTAATTTACCGCAAAAATGAAAAATTACTTTTACAGTTTGTATCGTGTTTTTAACGGTAAAGTACTGGCAATCACAGCTGCCGGTTTTTACCGTAAATTTTACGGATTTATCTTTTTACAGTGTACTGATAAATCATATGCACACATCATTATTTCCCCCATGTACATTTTTACAAAAAACATGTAGTGCAAATAGAATAAAAGTATCTATTCCAAACACTACTCATAGCATGAGTAAAAAGTACAGGTAGCCCTTTTAAAAGAACACATGAGTGAAGAGTATTACGCAGTGAAAGGGATTCCATTTAATACTCTAAACGTTTAAAATGTAGATTACGTCAGTGTATTTTCTTTTAGAGATCCTGTAAAGTGCTTTGAAGTGTTTTTTTGTTTTTGTTTTTATTAGAAGTTTAATGCAATTTCACCTAAAAAATTAAGAGAGTGTGGGACATCACCGATCACCTATCATACACCCGGTGCATCCTACTCTTTTCGAAGGACATTCTGGGATTTTTAATGACCACAGAGAGTCAGGACCTCGGTTTAACGTGTCATCTGAAAGACGGCCCTCACTGAGCAGTATAGAGTCCCCATCACTATACTGGGGTTGTTGCAATGCCATTAGTTAATTTTACGGTACTATACTAACTGAAGCATCATGATACCAAGTAGTGTTGTTATACTGTAATTCACAACTCAAATTATAAAGAAAATTGTCAGAAATGCTACATTATATGTTATAATAGTATGGAACAAAATCAATGCCAATAGTATTGAATTAAAAAGCTTGTTGAATAGCATAAACTAAAAAAAAAAAATACAATGAATTAACAAGTGCTTGCATTTAAATGACTTGAATTCCAGGGTTTGTATTTTTACATCCTGAAAATTAACATAGCTGTTTATTTAAGCTGTGAATATTTCAACGAAAAATATTTCAAACACGTTTTCCTACTTATAAATTTAATAATTCATATATATATATATATATATATATATATATATATATATATATATATATATATATATATATATATATATATATATATATAGATATAGATTTTTTTTTAACTTTATTTATAGAAGTTTTTGTAAAAACATAACACCAAATAATGTACATCATGTATATATGTTAACAAACTTGACTCAGTGTTATTATGGACGTGTATATTTGAACTGAAATAAAATGAACTGAAAATTATCTTTTGAATGCTGTACATAGTATTTTTAAAGGTTATTGAATGTTTTGTAAGTGAAATCTGGAAATTAAATATGAATTATTGAATTGACAAGTATGAAAATGTGTTTGAAATATTTTTTGTTAAAATATTCAAAGCTTAAATAAACAGCTATGTTAAATTTTAGGACCTAAAAATACAAACTCTGAAATCTATTTATTAAAATGCAAGCACTTGTTAATTCATTGTTTTTTTTTTGTTTTTTTTGTTTGTTTATGCTATTCAACAAGCTTTTTAATTCAATACTATTGGCATTGATTTTATTCCATATAATAGGCCTACTTGATCCCAGAGATGGGTTGCGGCTGGAAGGGCATCTGCTGCATAAAAACGTGCTCGATATGTTGGCGGTTCATTCCGCTGTGGCTACCCAGATTAATTAAGGGACTAAGCGCACAAGGAAATGAATGAATTAATGAATAGGCCTACTTGAATGTAATTCCTAATGCCCTTAAGGCCAAAAAAGTATTATTAGCACCCCAATTCACCTAAAACCTACTGATTCTTGTTGTTTATTTTGTAGATAACTTAACAACAAAAAATACATTAAAATATAGATACTAATTATACAGAATGACATTTGGTTCAAAAGAAAAAAAATGTTTTAATGTTTCCTGTTGCTATTTTGGGTTTTTCCAGCCTAATCTCATGAGAAAACGTAAGTATTTCATGTCAGTTTAGTGGCTAATTCATACAAATTTGTACGAGTTCAGTTGTACGAAAATGTACAATTTTAAAAAGGAGGCGTGGCACCCAACCCCAACTGTCTTTGGTTGATGTACTAAATTTTACGATTTAGATCGCACAAACTCATACAAATTAGCCACTAAATCAAAATGTTTCGAATTGCTGGGTTAGATTCGAGATTGTGTCGGTTTTTAATCAGGTAACAATCCAAAGTAGTTCAAAATTTCCCATCGTGAGTCGTTCTTTTAGAGGGATTGTTGAGGTTGCTAATAAGTCATGATAGCATGAACAAAAATAAGCTGATTCAGATGTGCGTTCGAACCGAAGCGTTAGAAATTGTGCAATTGGCTACTATGAAAGGCGCAAATTCTAAACAGTTCTGCAACCTCAAAGGGCTTCATAGACTATTAAAATAAAATGATCTATTGTTCCACAAACATGTGAACATTTTAGTGGCTTTTCCACATGCAAAATTATCTATTGTAGATAAACCATTATTCACAATATTACAGTAACAACCTACATGACATCGCCACTATATTAGATCCAAAGTATCACGATACTACCATGGTATCAGTATACCATGCAGCCCTACACTATCGTTAGGACCCACACACACCGCAGGTTGAGCGCTCCCTTCTGGTCTCACTAACACCACTTCCGGCAGCATCCTAGCTTTACCACTGGGTCTCCCATCCAAGTACTGACCAGGCAAAGCATTTCTTATATTTTATCTTACATTTAGTATATTTTATCTTACATCTTATATTTTTAGTATTATGTCTATTGTTGGTTTTTATGTGACTTATTACATTTAGTATACTTTATCTTGCCTCTTATATTTTAGTAATATGTCTATTGTTTGTTTTCTCTCTTTTTATGTTGCTGCTGGTCTCTGTGAGTTACCAAACAAATTTCGTTGTACAACTACAATGACAATAAAAGTTCTTTACTTTACTTTACTTTACTTCTTAGCTTCAGTGGTGGACCATGTGAGGGTTGCAGAAAGCTAGCTGCGAGTGAGTTTTCAGCATCATTACACAATCTAACAGATTTCATTATAATAGACGAATGTTCTGCTCAGGAAATAAAACAATTATAATTTTCATCAATATTGAAAGCAGTGTTTTCTGAAAAAAAGCAAATCATCTTTATTTAAAAAAAAGGTAATCTAGTATATCCCTATTTATTCTTAAAGCAAAACAGTAATGATTCAATTAAAATAATGAGTTACTCTTCACTACACACTTTTGAAAGTGTATCACGATTTTAAAAAATAAATAAATGAAAATTTTGCATCAAAACGTGTTTACAGTACTTGCGTATTTAAGAACAAAATGAGGATCGGTAAGACTTCTAACAAACAAACAAACAATACATAACAAAGACACACTCAATACTAATTTTACCAATACGACTGCTAAAAGTAATGCCTTTCACACCTCAACCATAAATACACCTTCAAAATCTAAAACGTTAATTAAAAAGTACATATGATTCAATAAACAGTGATTAAATCAGACTTTAGATGTATGAATAGAGAAAAGCTTGATAATACTGGCCTCTATACTGTAGCAGTGAAAGGCTGCTTTTCAGTTCATGTGGATTCGCCATCTGTACTGTGATGCTCTGCGGTTTTCATGGCATCTGTAATGTAAAGTACAGAATTACTGCGAGAGCTCCGTCTCTTTGCAAACATGAGGTCCTTCAACAAAAGCAAGAGTTTTTATATCATACAACCACAGTCAAGCCCTCAAGTGCTGCTTATTCCCAGACGCACAACAGAAGATATATTGAGTCTCATCTCGAATCAAGCTCATTGTAGAACATAAATGCGCTTACACATACACGCACGCACACACACACACTCTCTCTCTCTCTCTCTCTCTCTCTCTCTCTCTACTGGTACACTTCAGATAATTAACAAATGACTGAATAAATATTATTACAAAAATAGATGAATAAAATAATGCATGCAAAATATGAGGACATCCCATAACTTCACTTTTTTCTCAGTTCATAATTCATGTTTAGCAATTTACATTTCAAAATTTGTAGTATGTTATATTATTCTGTGTTTAAAGCCATAATTAACTGTAACCTAACCCTAACCCTGGTCCTAACCCTAATCTTAACCTAACCCTGGCTCTAACCCTAACCCTGACACTGGTCCTAACTCTAGCTTTAACCCAAACCTAACCCTGTCCCTAATTTCAACCTAACCCTAGCTCTAACCCTGGCTTTAACCCTAACACTGGCCCTACCTCTAGCTCTAACCCGAACCTAACCCTGGCCCTAAACCCAACCTAACCCTGGCTCTGACCCTAATCTAACTCTATCACTGGCTCTAACCCGAACCTAACCCTGGCCCTAAACCCAACCTAACCCTGGCTCTAACCCTAACCTAACCCTGGCCCTAACCGCAACTTACACCTGGCTCTAACACTAAATCGGGCCCTAACCCCAACCTAACCCTGGACCTAACCCTAAAGCAGGGGTCACCAATCTCGATCCTGGAGGGCCGGTGTCCCTGCAGGGTTTAGCTCCAACTTGCCTCAACACACCTGCCTGGGTGTTTCAAGTTTACCTAGTAAGACCTTGATTAGCTTGTTCAGGTGTGTTTGATTAGGGTTGGAGCTAAAATCTGCAGGACACCGGCCCTCCAGGAACAAGTTTGGTGACCCCTGCCTTAAGCTAACCTTAAACCTGAACTTAACTCCAATCTAACTCTGATCCTAACCCTAGATCTAACTCCAACTTAACCCTAACCCATCCTAACCCTAGCCCGAACCCTGGCTCTGACCCTAATCTAACTCTAGCCCTAAACCCAACCTAACCCTGGCCCTAACCCTAACCCTGGCTCTAACCCTAATCCTGGCCCTTACCCTAAGCTAGCCATGGCCCTAAACCTAACCCCAACATTACCCTGGGTCTAACCCTAACCCTATCTCACAGTTAATCTTGCAATTTCATCAATAAAGCTACTACTAATAGCAACCAACTAACCAACCAATTAATTAAATCAATAAATTAATAAATTAGGAAATAATACATTTGGAAATTACCTATTTTTTGTTAATTAATATATTGTGCACTGTAGTACTGCCCGTTTTTGAGAAATGTGCTATGTTGCACTACTGTTCAGCTTTGAATGTTTTGCTTATTTTATTGTCATATGTAGCTCACCTAAGCTAAAATGTCAGCAAAACCAATAAATGTAAACAGACAATTTAGCATAGTAAGCAAATGGAGTGATTCATATTGTACATCTATTTATTTATGTTAGTCTCTATTTTAGAGGTCGCCACAGCGAAATGAACTGCCAACTATTCCAGCATATGTTTTACGCAGCAGATGCTCTTTCAGCTGCAACCCAGTACTGGGAAACACCCATACACTCTCACATACAACTTAGTTCATCAATTCCCCTATACTGCATGTGTTTGGACTGTGGGGGAAACTGGAGCACTCGGAGGAATCCCATGACAAAATGGGGAGAACATGCAAACTCCACACAGAAATACCAGCTGATTTAGCCAGGGCTCGAATTAGTGACCTTCTTGCTGTGAGGCGACTGTGCTAACCACTGAGTCACCGCATCGTCCTCCACACACATTATATAGACTGAAAATATTTGACTTCTCAATTACAGACAAGATTTTTCTCCATTCGTAAAAATCCCACATTTGATCCACAACTACACTGACTTTCAACTAGCAATTTCACTGAGATGCGAAGAGTAGTCTCCTCATTAGTGCGAACAACTGCTCAAGATAATGGCAGTCGAAATGTGATAAAACATTCATAGCTTTCATGCTAGCTTTTAGTTTGCCATGTTAAACTTCACTGTTTGAATCCTTCCTGCGTCACAGAAAGCAGTGAGTCAGGGACTATCACAATGTGCGTCACAGGAACTTTGAAATGGAGAAATATTAAAATTTACACCGCAAGACAGACAAAAACACACACACACACAATTAGCGCGAGGCCATGCAAAACATTTAGCCAGTCTACTCAGCTGCAGATGGCATGTGTAATTTGTATTTAGTATTGCTGGCACCAATCCCTTCAGATATACCTCTTGGGAGGAAAACGACATTTCGACAGACACACACATAGAAAAACGGCTTTTAGTCCCAAACCTGCTGAGACACGCAAGGTTAGCCTTTTACATTGGTATTCAATTATGTCCTTTTTAAATTGCAATTCATTTGTTCGTTTATTAGCAAGTGCGTCTGCTTCCTTCCCGAATTGGCACAGAGGTATAATAAAAGATGGCAAATTATCATTCAGCAGAGACGTTGTGCCGCTGGAATGGGCTCTATTGTGTTTCAGAGATTGAAAAATCGCTTGAATGTAAGCACTGCGAGTATTGTTTGACCTTCTCCAACATATAAACATACACATATAACATGGACAGGTCATTGAAAGAAGTTCTACAGTGGCTAGCTTGCTAATTTACATGTGTTTTGAGTCATAATAAGACTACAGTCAAAGACGAAGTGCAGTTTAGCAAAACTTTAACAGGGATACTAGTGAATGTCAGTTTTTTATTTTTTAAAACAAGTTTTAGCATGTTCTAACCAGTTGTTAGCATGTATAAAGTTTACATTGTCATTGCATTGTTCATAGCATGTTGCTAGCATGTTTTATCAAATTGTTAGCATGTTTTATTAAATTGCTACCATGCTACATTGAAGATGTTTTCTTCAATGTTTACTATTGTTTTAGCATTTAAGTAGCATGTTGCCACATTGTTGAATTTAACAATGTCTTTTTGCTAATTAGCGCAAATTCAGATGTATTTAGCATTTTAACCAGATGCTAGCATGTTTTAAAGAGAAAGCTAACCCAAAAATACCTGTTTGATTTCCTTACATCTGTTGAACACGTTTTAACAAGTAGATTGCATGTTTATTTGATTATTTGAGTTACAAATGTGTTGTTAATAAAACCAATTTGCTAACATGTTTGTTGTTATTGTTTTGTTAACATGCCTCTATGGCATTCTCCAACATATAAACAAGGACATATAATGTACAGGCAATAGAAAATGAGCTATTCAATGGCTAACATGTTCCCTGCAATGTTTAGTCAGACTGTATATTTTGTCAGACAATAAACGTTAAAGTTGTTAGGAAGTTGCTAGCTTGCTTTAATTTTACAAGCATTTTAACAAGTCCATAGCATGTTTAAGCAAGTTGTTAGCATGTTGTAGCATGTTTTATCATAGCATATGTTGATAACCGGTTTTAAAGGGTTGCTATAAAGTTTTTTTGACATAAATATTTTATGTTTTAAGAAATTACTGACATTTTAAATTTATTTAATATTTTAGCACATTTGCAAATATTAGCAATATTAGCAAATTTTAGCTAATATGTTCCTAATTTGTTTCTAGCCAGCTTTCGCTGTTAGCATGCTTGTTGCTAAGTTTCAGACATGTTTTAATGTGTTATAAAATGTTTTAACGCATTGTTAGCCAACATTTAACTTTGTTTATCATATATCACATATTAACATTACTATTATGCTTATAATTGTGCTAACAGTGCTAATATTTGGTTGCTAACATTTTATAATGTAATTACCTTGTTTTAAATGCTGTTAACATGTTTCGACATCGAGTCAGAATGTTTCTAGATTGCTTGCTAGCATTTTTAACAAGTTCATAGCATGTTTAAGCCAGTTGCTAAAGTTACATGTTAGCAAGCTTTAGCTGCTAGTATGCTTGTTGCTAAGTTTTACGCATGTTTTACTGTGTTAAAATGTTTTAACACATTGTTAGCCAACATGCTTATCAGGTTGCTATCAATTTAGTGTTAGCATTTTTAACATTAACATTATGCTTATAATAGTGCTAACAGAGCTAATATCTGGTTGCTAACATTGAATCATGTTGTTACCTTGTTTTAAAATGCTTGTTTTGACATCAACTTAAAATGTTTCTAGAATGCCTGCGAACATTTCCACACATTAATAGCATCATTTGCAGTGTTTGTAGCATTTTATTTTCTTTTTTTCCAATCAAAGCCAACTTGTTATGCTTTGCTAGTGAAAGATAAATTGCTTCCATTTTGTATCAGTGATTGAAAATTCCTCTAAATGTAAATAAGAGTGCTCCGTTCATGACCTTCACCATCATTTGAACGTGCGTATATACAGTACAGTAACATGTACGGGTCATGGAAAAAAAGCTCAGCAACAGCTAACATGCTAACTTGCCAATTTGTGGGTGACATTTGGAGAGTGCAGCCGGGTTATGACAGTAATGCAGCTTCAGTCGAGGATGACATGCACTTCAGGCAGAACTGTAAACATAAAGGACTTTTTCTGAAATGTCAGTGTTTAAAATGTAATAGCGGAGCGTCTGTCCTAAGCACTGCTTGCACTATGTATTGTGATGTGGATGCATTACATTTCTGCCGAAAAAATCCAGCTTAAACCAGCCTAGGCTGGTTGGCTGGTTTTAGCTGGTTGATCAGCCTGGTTTTAGAGGGGTTTTGGCCATTTCCAGGCTGGTTTCCAGCCATTTCCAGCCTGGTCTTAGCTGGTCAGGCAGGAAAATGACCAGCCAAATCCAGCTAAAACCAGCTTGACAAGCCTGGTTTAAGCTGGACATAGCTGGTTTTGGCTGGGCTCCCAGCCTGGCTAGGCAGGTCAAGCTGGTTTTAGCTGGTCATCTCCCAGCCTGACCAGGCTGGAAATGGCTGGAAACCAGCCTGGAAATGGCCAAAACCCCTCTAAATTCAGCCTGGTCGACCAGCTAAAACCAGCCTAGGCTGGTTTAAGCTGTTGTTTTTCAGTATGGATGCTAGCTAAGCTGACAGCAAAGAGTGTTATTTCTGAAAATGTGCATAAAGCATGTGAAACCTTAAAGGGTACACAGATCTACTTGCTAATGTGTCTCTGAATATGTTACGACAACCATGACACATGTTAAAGGACATACATTCACCTAAAAATATGTAAATGGCCCTATTATTATTATTATTATATTTTTTTATATTCCCATGCTACACAACAGTGTTTCATGAGGTGGCCATTTTTGATGGATACATTTAAAGGGCAATGAATCCCTCCATCTCAGCAGGTTTTCACACCTCTAGTGTGAAAAAAAGTCAGGAAAGTGAGTCCAACTTTTTAATGTAATGTAAAGTAATGTGTATTATAGCCATACACCCAAAGCGCTTTACAATTATGAAGTGGGTCTCTTCACACCATCACCAGTGTGCAGCATCCACTTGGATGATACGACTGCTGCCACAGAACAATGGCGCCAGTGTGCTCACCACACACCAGGTAATTGTGGAGTGGAGAGACAGCGATAGAGCCAATTTGGTGGATGGGGATGATTGGGAGGTCATGATCGTAAGGGCCGATACAGGGATTTTGGCCAGGACATCTTATATTTGTAATTTTACTTGTTGCTATTTACCATGTAGATCAGTGTTTATGTATTCTATATATAAAATTATATATATATATATATATATATATATATATATATATATATATAAATTAATAATATATACAAAAAAAACCCCAAATCCCATTACTTTGTGGATGACACGGTGATCAAAATTAGAGAACAAGCAGCTACAAATTAGAAGAAAGTTTATAATCCCACAGTGTTGACACATTATTAAAACATGTTGCTAGCTTGCTAATCTAGTCGCTATACAAAATAATATTGCCCATTAGTGAAGCTACTCCTCAGAAAAAGCTAAAATTACCTTGCTACATGCTTATTGTCCAATTAAAGTGAAATATTAAAAAAAAACAGCAACCAGCCTGGTTTTAGAGGAGTTTTGGCCATTTTTATGCTTGTTTCAAGCTATGTCCAGCTTAAACCAGGCTGGAAAATGACCAGCTTAAACCAGCTTGTCTAGCCTAGTTTAAGCTGGACATTGCTGGTTTTGGCTGGGCTCCAAGAAGCCTGGCTAGGCTGGTCAAGCTGGTTTTAGCTGGTCATCTCCCAGCCAGACTAGCTAAGACAAGGTTGAAATGGTCGACCAGCTAAAACCAGCATAGGCTGGTTTAAGCTGGTTTTTTAGCAGGGCGGACGCTAGCTCTGAGTTTTAACAAATATTGTGGCATTTGATCCGTGGAGAATTAAAAACATCAAAATCAACTCTATCCCTCTCCAAACAGCTGATGTCTCAGTCCCAGGGCTGAGGTTGACCTTTAACACTGTGGTTTAGCGTGAACCGCATCTGCCCCCTCTCATTAACTGGAGAGGCAGAGAGCGTGAATTCAGACTGGCTTCCCTGAAGAAGAAGGAAGGCAATACAGCTAAATGCTAATGTCAACTATTGATAAGAAACTGGAGAAAAACTGCACAGCATATATTTTTAATTAATAATTTATTATACACCCTCCACAACAAAGTGACTAAAGCTAAGCTTATCAGTTAATAGCAACAGTTAGCCACATGATGTAGTCGTGGCTAGCACTCAACTAACCAGAGAAACAATGTGTGAAGATGAAAGGTAGCTAGTATTTCTGTTGTACTGTAGTTAGCAGCTTAGCTAGTTAGCACGTTTAGTAACTCATGGCAATTACTTTATCATGTTTGCGTCAAATTACAGTGATTAATTTAAGGAATTGTAGTGATCAGCTTAGCTAATATATTTGTGGAGACATTTTGACTAGAGCTAATTAAGCTTGTCAGTTGGTAACAACAATTGTATGTATGTACAACATGATGTAGCCGTTGCTACTCACTCAAGAAACCCAAGAAACAATGTTCAAAGATGAAGGGTAGCAGTGAGCTTGGCTAGTATTTTTGTTGTACTGGAGTTAACAGCTTAGCTAGCACATGTTTTATTTGCTCACAACATTCACTTTTTTATAATCATGTTTGATTCAAATTACAGCGATTTTCATTTGAGAAATGGTAGCGATCAGCTGTTATATTTTTGTGGAGACGTTTTGACCAGATTAGCCAACCAGCTTTGTTTGCTTATTACTGCACCTGTACACAGCGCTACAGTCTAGCATCTTCTCATTGGCTTTAGATTTGACTAGGGCGGTTAAATGACGTTTGTCCTGGGAGCACTGTACTAATGTGTCAGCTGACGCATGCTCAGGGTCTGTATGCGATATATTGTGTGTATATATCTATGAAGAGTAACTTTTAGCTTAGCATAGGTTTATTTTGTACCAATTAACTCTTCCTAAAAAAGCATGCATATAGTATAGCTTAGCTTAGTAGGCTAATGTGCTAATGTAGTAGTCCCCAAACTTTTTATTACATCAGATCAGTCAACAATTGATTCCCTTGTTGAAAAAAAAAAACAGTTTAATCCAACATAGGCTGTTAGCTGGTTTTAGCTGGTTGACCAGCCTGGTTTTAGATGTGTTTTGGCCATTTCCAGGCTGGTGTCCAGCTATTTCCAACCTGGTCTTAGCTAGTCAGGCTGGAAAATGACCAGTTAAATCCAGCTAAAATCTGCTTGACCAGCCTGGTAAAAGCTGGACATAGCTGGTTTGGGCTGGGCTCCCAGCCTGGTCAAGCTGGTTTTAGCTGGTCATCTCCCAGCCTGACCAGCCAAGACCAGGCTGAACATGGCTGGACACCAGCCTGGAAATGGCCAAAACCCCTCTAAAACCAGGCTGGTCAACCAGCCTAGCTGTTTTTTTCAGTAGGGTCGTAGGTTGCTAGGTGATCATCAACCATTTTCTCAGAGAATGACAAGCTGATCAAACATTGCTGCAGCTCTGATACAAGTTATAATAATGGAGAAAATGACAAAACATTGCAGTGTTTGGGTGTTCTGTGTTTGACTGATATAATTAGTCTCCCTAAATGTGTATATTTCATACAAAGTATGAAGCTAATCGGTCAGTTCTTGTCACCCGACATGCAGCGCGCTCACAGCATTCATTTAACTGAGGGCGCCTGGAAGGCGTGAGCGTGTCACTATGCTTGTGCACGTAAGCCGCACACCTGCACATCGGAAATGATGCGAAATCTAGAATAGAAATATGCGACCAGCCCTTAAAAGGCCACCATCATTTATGATATTTAGCAGTTGATCTTCTTACATTGACCTGATTTGTTGACTAATGGTTGCAGATCCATTCCTTGGCAGTTCGCGAGTCCTTCACTGGGCCTTTGCCTCTTCGCAAAGAAACTTTCCAAAGATGTGTTTCCAACTTATTTTGCTGCTTGTGGGTTAAATTAGGGCACTCAAGACCGAAATGTAAGTTTGAGAATCTATCATTTAAAAAAAAAAAAAAAACCTTTTCAAAATAAAAGCTCATTCAGACTCAGATGATTAATGATTTGTTGTGCGGCCTGGTACTAGTTGATCCATAGACTGGCAGTTGAGGACCATTGTACTAATGCACCGCTAGTGTCCTGAACAGTTAGCTCATAAACCTTAAGACGAGTTAAAAAAGACCAAAAAAAAATTGGAAATCCATCAGAGTCTGTAGTTTTGTCTTGACATTCAGAATGTCCTTTTTTGGTGAAATAATTTTCAAAAGCTTTGGTTTCTCAGCCCACCTACGAGGATCCAGCTGTAACAATGCCTACTAGCTGTTCATCCCGGTGACCCACAGCAATAAAATCACTGTCAGTTGGAACAGGACATATGTTACATCTCTCGACATATGCTGTAAAATTAAAAGCGAGTGAAACATCTGGCTTTGTGAGCTCAGGCACAGTATCACGCAAACCAATCAATGGCTCTAGCTGTGGTGCTATTTTAGTTTTCAGAACTTCAACTTTAACAAGACCTTGCTTGAACCATCAAGTTTGAGAGATCACATCAGGACCATAGTGATATTTTGATATTGTGAGATACCCTATAATTGTAATGGCATGACCCATCAAATCATTACTAGCTGAGTGTTTGCAGTACTTACAGGTTTGGGGACTGGATGAGTCTCATAGATCTTTACCTTAAATTGTTCATGCTGTCTTTCTCCCAGTGTTACTATTGGTTATTGTTCATCGCAATATAATTGTTCATCACAATATAGATTTTAGACCTCACCCCCCACCCCCAAAAAATCTACTAAAAATTACCAAAAACTAGCCTCAGTTTCTAATCCCTGCTGAAAAATCCAGCTTAAACCAGCCTAGGCTTGTCAGCTGGTTTTAGCTGGTCGACCAGGCTGGTTTTAGAGGGGTTTTGGCCACTTCCAGGCTGGTTTTAGCTGGTCAGGCTGGGAGATGACCAGCTAAAACCAGCTTGACCAGCCTAGCCAAGCTGGGAGTCCAGTCAAAACCAGCTACATCCAGCTTAAACCAGGCTGGTCAGGCTGGTTTTAGCTGGATTTGGCTGGTCATTTTCCAGCCTGACCAGCTAAGACCATGCTGGAAATAGCTGGAAACCAGCCTGGAAATGGCCAAAACCCCTCTAAAACCTGGCTGGTTGACCAGCTAAAACCAGCCAACCGGCCTAGGCTGGTTTAAGCTGGATTTTTCAGCAGGGATGTAGGGCAGTAATTTTGTGAAGTCAAGATGTGTGAAAAATAAAATCAATTAATTTTCAAAGAAAATATCAATATAGTAAATTTTATTTGAGTCTCCTCTATTAGCAACTAATTTTGATCGAGTATCTCTGCAAAGTCAAGAAATGTGAAAAACAAACAAACAAACAAACAAACAACAACAAATGTCTAATTACCATACAAGCACCAACTGTTTGTCAAAACCTGTCAAGCAATTTGAAAAAAAATCTCCCAGAATTACCTAAAATTTAAAACAACAAGGCCATTAGTTTCCCTGTCAAGTCAAGATTTGTAAAAAATAAATAAAAAAATAAACACAACTGATGTTTTTGCTAAGATCTGGTGAATATACCAAAACTGGCATATAATCGTGACTTCTAATTGTACATATAATAGTATAACCGTCACATGTATGCCCTAATTGTAAATCTCCATTAGCCAGTGTTTTGTTTATCTCATTTGAGGCTATCCATTCATCCAAAAATACAAAAAAAGCGAATCAATCAAATTTTAATTATCAGACAAATGAACAAATAAAGTATGGAATGGAGTATCTTTGTGAAGTCAAGTTCAAGAATGATTGTCCACTGCAGGTGAGCTCAAGAACCCATGGGCAGGTTATTCAAATAAAGGATGTACAAAATGGTAATGGCAGCTTTCGAAGCGCTGCTTGATGAAGCTTTGAAACCTTAAAGAATTTTTTTTTTTGCGAATTGGAGTGCGTATTGAATTGGGTCAAAGATGATCAATAGGGCTATGTTACATCAGTACGGTGTCTAAATGTTTTCAAAAATGTAATGGTTCCCGAGATGTTAAACATGTTTCTTAGTTTTTACCTGATTTTGGGTCAGTGCCATTACAACCACTGTATGTAAACAAAACATCCATAAAGGTTTCGAAAGTGCTTTGAAAGTAGCCTTTACTAACATAAACATGTGTTACATCAAGTAATAATAATAATAGTAATAATAATAATAATTCCTTACATTTTATATAGCGCTTTCTAGACACTCAAAGCGCTTTACACATTTTTGGGGGGAATCTCCTCATCCACCACCAGTGTGCAGCATCCACCTGGATGACGTGATGGCAGCCATATTGCACCAGATCTCACACTACACACCAGCTGATTGGTGGAGAAGAGACAGATTGATGAAGCCAATTGATGGGGATGGTTAGGAGGCCACGATGGACAGAGGCCAGCAGGCAAATTTGGATGCCAAGGTTTAACTCCTACTCTAAAGGTCTACTCTACTCAAAAGCGGTTGGTAACGGGAGCGGGCCATCTAGCAATATCGCTCCCGACTCCCAAGCAAGCGAGCACGCATATGTATGTGTGTGTGCACGCGCGAATGAGAGAGAGCTTTGTCTATGTGTGTGCTTGGTGCTTATGTATGTGTTTATACAGACAGCTTGTTGTAGGCTGTCTGGACTCTGTATTGCTGGTTGGTTTTCGGTTTTGTTCTTCCCCCTGTCTTTAGCGGGATAGGCGCAGCGGGTAGAAAACAGGGCGGGTCGGGCAGCGGGACAACAAAAGCTGAATATAAGCGGGAGCGGTCGAGTTCAGGCTAAAACCTTTCAGGAGCGGGCGGGAGCGGGATTCAAAATTTAGTCCCGCTCAGATCTCTACCCTATTCTTTTTTTGAAGGATATCCTGGGATTTTAATCAGGCGCAGCAGGTAGAAAATGGGGCGGGGCGGGCAGCGGGACAACAAATGCTGAATATAAGTGGGAGCGGTCGGGTTCGGGCTAAAACCTGTCGGGAGCGGGCGGGAGCGGGATTCAAAATTTAGTCCCGCTCAGATCTCTACCCTACTCTTTTTTTTTGAAGGACATCCTGGGATTTTAATGACCACAGAGAGTCAAAACCTCGATTTAACATCTCATCTAAAGGTAAAAAAGTTCACTATTACCAATGTGTACCAATTTTGTACCAAAATTAATCAAGTACTGACTGAAACCAGGTGTCATGGTGGGTCAGTGGGTAGCACAGTCGCCTCATATAAAGAAAGTCGCTGGTTTGAACCTCGGCGGGCCCCAGTTGTCATTTCTGTTTGGAGTTTGCATGTTCTCCCCGTGTTGGCGTGGGTTTCCTCCGGGTGCTCCGATTTCCCCCACAGTCCAAAGACGTGGTATTGGTGAATTGGGTAAGCTAAATTTTTGTTTGTGAATGGAAGTGTTTTCCAGTGATGGGTTGTGACTGGAAGGGTATCCTCTACATAAACCATATGCTGTATAAGTTGGCGGTTCATTCCGTTGTGGCAACCCCAGATTAATAAAAGGACTAAGCTGAAAAGAAAAAGAATGACTGACTGAAACCTTGGATATTGGCATACTATCTAGTCTAATGTATTAGCTTCGGTCTAATTACATTAAAGGACTCTAAGGACATCAGTTTTGAGCTAAACTAGCAGCATTTTTTTCTTCTTTGCACTACTTCATGTAGAGCAACCATGAACCTTGAAATCATTCCATGTATCCTTTAACACTCAATCAAAACTACCAAATGTATATTTCAAACCCCTTTAACATTGGCACACAGTTCCTAAAACTCCTTCCAGGTTTCTATGGGAACTGCATTTTCTGGACTCAAGGCCAAAATATGTGTTATGCCATGTTTAAAGGCCTAGGAAATTTCAACAGGTGCACGAATGGCATTGAGATATTAAAAAATGTTCCTTGAGCTATTGTCATGTTTCCAAAGCACATATTTCCATGTTCTGTTGTTTATCAGAGTTCGACTTGTTTACTATTAAAACGAAATGCGTCAGTGGGTGGTAGCTGTTTATTTGATTGACTTACAACCTTGGATTTCCAAAACATTTATTCATGAATAATTTCATGCGTTCTTTGTATATTGCCAAGAAATGTTGCAGTGGTAAATCTTTTTTTCCCAGTCATTTTAGTGGCATTAATCCAAAGGAAATATAGAAGTTTACATAATCCTTCATTAAAATGTAATAAAGTTGCTCTTCGTCGAAAACAAAGTTCGCTTTAATGTGACATCATCAAGGCCACATAGACTACTGATTAATGTTTAACTATAACAATAGTCATTTATTCCTCTCAGAGCCTGAAGTAAACCTTCTTTAAAATCAGGTAATGAAAAGAGCATTATGGTAAGTTGGGCAGCATTTCCCAAATAACGCCATGGCTTAAATACCATAATATGTAGGGTCGGGCAATTTCGACCGAATTGGCCTCTTCATTCATTCATTCATTTTCTTGTCGGCTTAGTCCCTTTATTAATCCAGGGTCGCCACAGCGGAATGAACCGCCAACTTATCCAGCAAGTTTTTACGCAGCGGATGCCCTTATAGCCGCAACTCATCTCTGGGAAACAATTTGGCATCTTACGATGTCTAATGTGAAATGGACGATGACAATGTCATTGTAGGCAACGGTGCAATAATTATTTTTGAATAATTAATTAATTCATGACAAATTAATTATCTGTAGCTTACCGTTTCAACTAGCTGACCCGCATGGTCTTTGTTTGAAGCCTGGTTTATACTTCTGCGTCAAGTGACCGGCGTAACCAACGGCGCATACAACGCGCGTAGCTGTGCATTTATTTTTCTGCGCGCTGTCTTTGTTGGTCTGCAT